>NC_066635.1:18146951-18351683 GCF_025201925.1 Gopherus flavomarginatus
TATTCTTAACCTGAATTTTTTTTTTCATTTCTAGGTAAAAGGTGAAATTGAGAGGGGTTTGTTTCTCAGGGTGCCATTCTTTAAAAACCTTGTTATTTCTAACTTCTAGAGGTTTGGGAGGGGGAGGGGGTGGGAGTGAGTTTTGTACGGTTTGTTCATCTTGAGGAATCTTTTTACCTTCTTCTATTCTTCCATCTCTGCCTGGTCTTCAAGATATGCTAATCAGTGTGTAAGTATATCCTTTCAAATAATTATCATATATTATACTCTACTCATCTCTGTATAATTTCCTCATATGCATAATCGTATTTGACTTCCTTATGAATGTAAAAACCATCTTACCTTGGGCAAGTTAATCTTCATTGATTGAATATCAAATTCATTTGAATGTGTTAGCAAAGCCTCTTTTTTTTTTCTCCCCTTGAACAGCAGAAAACTGAAGAGAGACATACAACTGCTATTCTGCCACTGAAGAATATTTTGTGTTTATTTTGTCTTTACTTCTCATTTTGCTTTTGAATTCCCTTTGTCCTGACCCACTTTCTCTCTCTTTTTCTTCCTTTAAATAAAATTAAAAAACCCATCAATGCTTGCTTTATTTAAACGTTTCTTTCAGTTTGCGCTTTTGAGAACCAGAGTTAAGAAACCCTCAGAACCTTTATAAATAACGAACTTCAAAAAGGGGGAGCTAAGCCAGAATTCCTTAAAAAAATGCAATCAGTCCAGGAAATGCCAGTGTGGGAAATTAGTTTGCCTACAGACAGAAGTGTTAGTAGATTTCAGTAGCAACAAGCTTTGTACATAAAATACTCTTTTGGTTCTTCTTAGGGGCTGTATTTAAGAACCCTGCTTCACTAAGGTGAGTGTAATAAATTCATAATCCTTCTCTCTCAAAAGGGGTGGAATATGGATATAGCAACAGACCAGGGATATTAACAGACTCATGTGGGCACTGCCATATAGGAAAACAATTCCCCCAACTGAGCTGAGTGTTGTACTTTATCCCATAAGCAAAAAGGTTTAAAACCAACGAGGTGCTTTCGCTTTAACAGTGCAGGATCTTTATGGGCTCTGACCCTGCACTTGAGAGCTTCATGGCATCTGTTTTATAAACAGGCTGGTTGGAAACTTCTTGTATGCACCTCTGTTGGCTGCCTGCTTTGTGCAGGCAAGTTTTAAAAGGTCCTTAATTCGTGCCATTCAGCAGCAAAACTAGTGTCTCTTCTTCAGTCCTCACCCTAAAAAATAAAGGGTGACATCCTGGGCCCATACAAGTTGATGGCAAAAATCTCATTGACTTCAGTGGGACCAGGGTTTCACGCACTGTGAAGCAGTGGCCTCTTGCAGTGCAAATGAGAGACGATTCCATGGGTTACTGCTTGAGATTTAATTGCTTAATCCTCAGATTAAGGCCCCGATCCTAAGCCTCAGTTTCCCCATCTGTAAAATAGAGATAATGTTACTGACCTCCTTTTGTAAAGTGCTTTGGGATCGACATAAGTGATGCGCTCTATGAGAGACAGGTATTATTGTTAATACTGTTCTTCAATGGAGCGCTGCAAGGGTGCAGGACGTTAGGAGCTTTAAATGACTAACTGCTGCCTGAATGAGGGGGGAAGTAGTAAAAGCCAGCTTTTTAAAAGAACAACAGTTGACCAATAGCTAAACACAGGCCACTGTGTCAAATTAGTTACCGAGCTATGTTTAAAAAAAACAAATAAATAAAACTGGCCATGCACTGACGTGACTGAGGCTGGCTTGCCCTGACAGCAATCTGTTATCATCATGCCACTGTATCAACCTGCTTGTCTGAGACACAGGCTTAAATAGTTAAATCTAGAGTGTTTTCCTATTTAATACGGGCAACGACTGTGTTAAATACTAGTCAGAGCTTGTCCCTCAGGATGGGGGAAATCACCAGAAGAGTGATGTTTATATTTCCATTTCATTTTGCTAAATATTAGCATTGAATGTTCATGCTAATTCTCTTCTTTTATGCCTCACCACCATCTCTGAGACCCTTTGTGCCCTTCTCAAAGGCCAGTGATTCACTAGGTCTCCCCACATTTATCTCCTTCATCCTGGAGGTACCATGCCACATCTTTCCAGCCAAGTAGGGTCACAAAGGACTTCTTCTGGCAGGTCTCACCAGAGGTGCATTCTTGCTGAATGAGGCTCAATACACGGTGACCATATCATTGGACCATGGATCCCCTTGGTCAATGTTTTTGAAAATGGTTATGAATTTTGAGTGTCCCAGCTTGAGATGCATAAGCCTGATCCTGCAATGACCTCAGCATAGCAACATCTCTGTGTCCATGTGGAGTCCCGTTGGTTTCACTCAGGCTCTGCAGAGTCATAGGGGGCTGCTTGCATCAATGCAGAACAGGAGCCCTAGAGTTTGATTCCTCAGAGGCGCCAAACACCTGAAGCTTCTGCTGATATTTCCAAAGACCCAAACTTTCAGTTGGTTTATTTAAGTTTTGGCTTTTTTTCCAAAAGAGAATGGGAGAGGAAAAGCAGCAAGGTGAAAATTAATGAATTTCAATAACATTCAAGTCTCCCCTGGATTAGGATTCTTGCTGGCCTCCTCTGGAGCAAAGACGCTAGTAAATCTGCACTGGGGAAAATGCCCTGGTGGTATTGTCTGATCCAGCATTTAGGAAGCAAGTGATATTTTCATTTAAAATCCAAACTTACTTTTAGCATGGCTCCATCAGGCTTTTGGGGACGGATTTAGCCTTCTTGTTATTGTGCAGTCTTATACCACTTTGCTGTATCAGTGCAAAATTGCAACATACCGGCAATAAAAATATGCTGGTGTACCAATTATGGCAGTAACTCATCCACAGCGGTTTTACAAACTTGCCTTCAAGATGTACGGCAGTGTGTGAACACCTCGCTGTCCAATATCAGCTACCGGTCCCTGCATCTTTGTCCCATTTCCCATGTTTATCATTTAAAATTAATTAATACATAAAAGCCAATTTAGATTCTGATGCTGCTGCTTTTACTCAGTCACTTGAGTGGTCTCACTAAAAAAAGGCAGCAGCCTTACTCCCACAGGCCCATATCCAGCGGCTATTGATTTAATGGTGGCCTCTCCCCTGATTTCCCTGGGCATTGGATCGAGCCAACAGTTTCTTACTTTGCAACAACATTTGTACAGTTAGACCCCGTGCTTGTGACTTAAACAAGGGCTCTGCCCCATCGAATTGCTGGATCAGAGCCAATAGGGCTACAGGATCAGGGGCCTATTTGTCATGCTAATCTATTTCTGGGACTATATGTTTTTTCCAGCTAATCTAGTACATGGAAGGAAACGCATTTCATACTGTACAATTTTTAATCTGTTTTAGGTGTTTGTGGAAAACCAATCAGTGCAGCATGCAAAGATTATAGTATGATTAATAAAGTTAATGTACTGTACATTGTACACTAAATTTTCAAAAAATGTGTATACAATGCACCCATGCAAAACTTTCTTCCTATTGACCACAAGAGGCTAATTGTGTATGAAATGTACTATTAACTACACATGCAATTACCAGAGGCATGTGGTGGGTTTTGTTCCTAATGCAATGGCATGTTTTGCATGGGCAAATCTGTTTACAACTCCTCAACTAGGGAAAACAGTCTGTCTGAAAACTGAGAGTGTGATCCTGCACACACTAGCTACAGGGCATGGTGCTTAGCACAGCAAGTAGTCCCATTGACGTCAACAGGATTATTCACGGTAGCGTCTGCAGGATTGGGCCTCATAACACTGGGAGATTGTTGAATATGACATTTGTACTACAGAATGACAGACAGGGAGAGGAGTAAGCTATATTCTCTACTGACGTTAATTGGTGCAGCTGTACTGGGGCAGGCACTGGGTTTCTGTTCTGTGTCTGTACAGCACCTAGCACAATGGGGTCCTGCTCCCATGATTGAGTCTTCTAGGTGCAATGAGAATACAACAATAATAGTATTAATAATTGACTTCAGTGGAGTTTAGCCCATTTATACCAGTAGTGATTTGGCCCAGTGCCATTAAACTGGTCTCCATGTAGATAAAAAAGGTGGTTGATATAAATTAATTTAATTGAATATAAATTAAGACACTGTTAAGTATTGCCAGTGAATTCTATTTTCAGAAATTTTTAGTTCACCAAAGCAGGTGAACTAAATGTGCTATCATTTTCCCCACAATCCCTTAATATCCAAAGGGCAGGAAGTTTTACCTGCCTGAAGACACAGTGATCACTTTGAATATAGGGTTAGGAGGAGGCAGGTTTCCCTAATAATTCCTGCTAAAAGTTAATCTGTCTCTGTATGCGTTCGCAGAGAGGTCGCAAATTGCTGGTCTGGCTGAGGTCCCTTGGGGAAGGTGACCAGGGGCAATGGAAGACAAGGAGTAGCTTTGCCATGTGTGCCATCTATCAGGCCCTGGACAACACCTTTCAATGGGGATTTAATGATGATGAGCAGCGGACCCCTTCCTGCTTATACGTCACCCCTGGGATGCTGCGGAGAGACAGGCTTTCATGGGCAGCTTGCACTTTGCCTGACCTTTGAACCTAGGGGCCAGCACTTTTATGGGGATGAAGCCACATAGTTCCTGCAACCCGCCTCGGGGGCCCTGAAAAATTAGACTGAATCAAAGCAGAAAATGAGTTTTCATTTATCTTATGATGATGCACGAGGTTACATGAAAGACAAATAGCTGCTTCTGACTCTTCCTTTATCATTGTCACTGCAATTAATAGGCTGTGGCCTTCGTTACTGTGATAGTACTAAAGAGACTCTGGGCCCCGAGGGACATTAATGAGAGGAGAAAAGCAGTCCAATCTTCTCAAAGTTCTGTCATGTTAAGATATGCTAACCTGTTTCTTTTTAACTTTCTATTAAAGTGCTAGTGACTCAGCTAGACAAGCAGAACATTGAAGTTGCCAAACCTAATCTGCTGCCTCAATCAGAAACTTCACCGTTTTATATTCGCTTAAATCTCCGTGCATTCGGGAGGGCCACCAAAGGGCAAGCCGGGGAATTAAGGGTTCGGCTGGCAAGGGGAAATGGGGCATCTGCAAAGAGAATGGGATTCAGGCTTTAAAGCACACGTGCACCGTACTTTTGAACTGCATGGCAATTGTCTGGGAGAGGCTATTTCTCTGAAGTTTAATGGGTTTCGGCTTCACTGCTAACTGCCCTTGAAAGGTCAGGCAGCGCAATAGCATAGCTGGATTTAAGTGGAGGGTGGATAATTCCATGGTCAACACCTGGAGTGTGACATGCTTCATGGCCTCAGCTGATCTCTGCTGAGATCAGGAAAGAATTCCCTGTCATCCCAGAGAGAGCACCAGCTCTCTCCTTTGGCTCATCCTCCTCCATCACATCTACGGCTTGTCTTCACTCCAGAGTTCATTTGAGTGTTGCCCCAAACGTGAGTCCCATCCATATGCAAACACCCTTAACTTGAGTGCGATGGCACTTCTAACTCAAGTCGGCTGGCCCATGATGGAGGATGAGCTACGGCACAAGTTAGCACTACTTGTCAGCCACCAACGCAACCACTCTGTGCTGCTAACACAATCACTCTGTGCAACTTGAGTGTTATTTAGCAGAATGGCTGCTCCCACTAGAGGTAGGATAACTCAAGAGGAGTTCACTTGAGTGTCATAACCTGAGCTAACTTGGTGATGAAGACCTACCCCCAGTCTCAACTTATTGCCTTCACTTTCAAAGCCCAGCGTGACATTGTAGACCTTCCATCTTCCTGCACTCTTCTATTCTATCAACGCACCAGTTCCAGAGTCACCTTGTTCCACTTCTCTAACAGCTATTTCCAGGCTTTCATTGCTACTGAGGTTCTCTCCTCATCACTACCTTCCGATCCCTTTCCTGGAGGCTTGTTACTTCTTTGATGACCACAAACGGAACGATGATTAAAACAGACACTTTTAAAATATCTTAGCTATTCCCACCAGTGGGATTCCCATCTACTCTATCTTTGCTCGTAGGCTACTTGGGAAAGGGACCATTTGTAATTTGCACTGTGTACAATGCCCAGTATGTTCTGGTGCCCAACTATAAATAAAAATGAATTAGCCAGGTGTGTTTTGTCAGTGGATTTTTATACCTCTGAAGCCTCAGGCAATTGCCAGTGCCAAAGGCAGGCTACTGCAATTGATGGACTCAATGGGCTCAGCTGTTGTGGCAATTCCTATGATCCTAGATAAATATGCTTTAACTAGTCAGCTGACTTTTCCCCGAGTGATAATTGCTTTACCAGGTCCAGAGTAAATATGTGCAGATTTGCTTCAGCATCTTGCATGATGTAGTAGACATGCGTTTGGGAACTGGAATCTCAAGCACACAGAGATTCACACTAATCCACTGGACTTCTGAGTGAAGACAAGCACAGAATGTACCCCAAGCCCGGGCTGGATTTCTCTCAACTCCATGTCACTGGCTTCATGGAAACTTTGTTCAGAATGTCTCAAATTCAGAAAGATTTCCTGTTGCCTTTAGTTCTCTCACTGGTGACACTGGGCTGCGAAATACATGTGTTTTCAGGGTTTCCTAACTGTTTTTTCTTTTACCAGATACTCTCTGGAACAGCACTGCCTTTCAAAAGGCTGAAGTGTCATGGGAGAAAGCGATTTTACAGCACTTACTAAACAACAACAAAAGGGCGGAAGATAGGGACACAAGTTTCGCTGCAAGGATGACTCTGCACTGGACTTTTTCCTCTTAAAAATTCCCATAAGTGCTACCAGCATGGGCAGAAGCCCTAGTCTAGAGCATTAAGGGCATTTTTACCAGTGTCTTTGTCTAGATCTGCTCAGAGCCTCTGACCTCTCTCTCCATAGCCTCTGAAACAAACCCTAGGATATAAAGCCTACACCCCCTGCATACACATTTTGGGGAATTTGGATCCAGATCTGAATTTTGTGGCTTAGGCCCACTGGAACCAACTGCAGAACCTTTGCCTAAATTTACATGTATTAAGCTCAAAAGTTTTGATGTAGCCTCCCTCTCTCTCCAATTCGTATGTAACTCTTCTTGTAGGAGGCTCTCTTCTTCTACAGCAGGTTATGAGTATAATTCCCATTCACTTCTCGTCCCCTGCTGGGAAAGAACTGGATGTTGCCTCTATGTTAAGATGGGAGCATTAGGCCTCTGGTTTGAGTTGGAGCTTGCAAACTCCAGCGCTAACAAGAAAACACCAAGAGAAAGGGCTAGTCTGATAGTATCTCCCAACCTGGATGGAATTATGACAGAGAAAGTCTGCCACCTTGTTCTCATTTCTTTTCCATGTCCAGGTGTCCCTTTCCCGTGCCTTGAATCTACGATCAAGCAGGTTTGAAACTCTCTATCCAAATCAGAGACAAATTTAACTGGGTAATTAGAAGCTTAACTAAATCTAGCCCAAATTTTCAGAAGACTTTGTGGGCTCAAGCTTATATTAACTCAGAGGATTCCATGAAAATCTAACTCTGCAGTGCGGCCCACTTTTGACCTTTATCATTAGATTTCTGGTGCTTAAAGCATTTCTGAAAGCTTTGGTGCATCGTATTCTTATGTGATGGCTGCACTATCTTCTTTAATTGGTGTTTTTTGAGGTTAATTGGAAAGGAATCCATGATTGGCAACCGATATCAAGACAATTTTGTAGGGATTAAAGTTGTCCTGGAAAAGTGGGGTGAAAAATATTTACCTGTGAAAATGAAATTGCTGGTTTGCCGATGCACACAAAAGTATTTAGTTCTATTTCTTTACCCTAGCCCTGACGTTGGATGTCTTCCACAATCCTTAAAACTAGGGGCAGTAAAGGGGCTGAACCAGAAAAGGAAGTTGGCACATAGCATAAAGGATCATTTTAATCTAAAAGCCGTTAACATGCTCATAGTCATTTGGGATAAATGGGATACTTAAGAACACATGATGGCTAATCTCTGCTATGACATTTGCGGAGGAAGAGGAGGAATAATTTAGACAGTGGGGATTGTGCCACTCATGAGTTATCCCCTGTCCTCTGTCATAAGTGAAGCTAATGGCCATAAACATAAATTTGCACAACAATGGCACCTTTCAGCCAAGGATCACAGGGCTGGTTGCAAACATTAACCAGCTCCTCTGCGAGGTGAGAACATCAACACCCCCATTTTGCAGATGGGAAATTGAAGCACAGAGCAATACAATCACATTTTCATGACGACCCAGCAGATCAGCAGCTATAGAACATAGGTCTGGAGTTCCAAGTACTATTCCACTCCTCTGACCGTGATTGTAAGTTGTTCTGTTGAGGGATTTTACCCCCCATCATAATGTGGTAAATGTGGTGGTAGCCAGGGCGAAGGATTTGTAAGGACAATGGTGGTTGGCATGGGAATGGGAAGGGAGAGAAGTGGCAGAGAGGAAACAAGGCAAGAAACCTTCTGTAGGAAGAGCCAGAGGGCGCTGAGTATCCAGTACGTTTACCGGCAACAAGCTGAAAAGCTGATGGCACGTTAGCAAAATTAGTAGAGTTGCATGGCAACAACTAAACACACACAGAGAGCAAGGACAAATTCAGCAACTCAACTTCCTTAACATGCACTGCTAGGAGATTTGTTGTCAGTTATTTAACAGGCCTCTATCAAAAGTTGTGCTAAAAAATTCATTTGAAGCATTTGTCCCATGTCCTTTTTGACCCTGATTATAAACTTTACACACTTCACACAGCCTCGTTCAGTCACCAATTCCCTGTTCTAGGAAAACTTTGCAAGCTGTCAATAAAAACTGAAATCATGAGCAAGGAAAACAAAATACGTTCATCTGATTTTCCACCCACCTTGTGACAAATTTCCATTTGGTTTTCACTGCCATCTCAGAAAAACCCCTCGATTCTGACTAACAAGGACCCCAAAAAGTAACTGCTGAAATAGATGCATTGATGGGCAAAACATGATTTCATCACTCCCTTCCGCCTCTTATTGCAAAAGCCTAATTGAAACTCAGGTGGCTAGATAATAGCAAACTCCAGCTGATGTAGGGGGCATATAGTTCTCATTTGTACAGGAATAAGGGAATGTTTTAAAAGTGGAACAGGTGAGATGCCCAACAGTGTCAACAGAAAGGGCTGTTGGAATTTCAAACTCTCCTTCTGAAAGGAGTACCAGCGACTCTGGGGATTGAAAATGGGATGCATGCTCAATCTGTGTGAGCATGCTCTGTACAAATCCGGGGGGGAGCAGAATGGACCCTGCCCCCATGTGCATCCCCTCTGGCACAGACTTTAATTTGAGGACTACTGGTCTGAATGCCAATGAGGTCAGTAATCTATTTTGCGTACTTGCTTGGCTCCAGTTACATAATATCTGATTGACTCTCACAAGTGGAGCTGTGCAAATATTGGGAGTTTTGCCATGGGGCTGGGGTTTCACCCCTAGATGGCTAGAGGTGTTTCAATGCTATGCTAGAGGATATCTCGCAAATTATGATTACAAGTTATTATTTGTAAGTAGGCTTCAGTCAGCGCCAGGGCACTACTGTGCCAGGTGTCATGCACAGCAAACAGGAAGACACTGTGTCTCTGCCCCAAAAAGCTTACACAGTCTAATCAGTTTCCTAACACTAAGCATGGCATGAAACTTCCTCCTACTTGAGGATACCCTGGGAATTACATTTTGCAGCAGAAACCTCCTAACAGTACAGGAAGTATTAGAATCCACAGGAAAGATTCAGCACTACTCAAAAGCCTCCGTGCATTCGTAAGTTACCACTCCTGTAAGCAGGGCAAGGGCAGGATTGTGTCTGGTTATGGTAAATGAACTCCTCGACCCTTTCACCTAGCCTGTGTTCTCAATCTTGCCCTAAGCAGCGGGGACAGCTCAGAATCATGAACACTGGGCAGACACTGGGATTAAAGTACATTCACATAGTATCTTTTGATGGGAGTGGGGTGGGGGAGAGGGAGAGAGAAGACGATGATGGATGGTGCCCTACTAGGCAAGAAGAGGAAGAACAAATGGGAGGAGGGTGACACAGGAAAGAAAGCAAACGAGTGGCTTTTCTTCCTCTGTTGGTGAAAGCTTTCCCCATCTGCTTGTAAGTAAAACACAAGTTATACAGAGAGACAATCCTTGCCCACAGAGAGACATTGTCCATTTCTGCCCCAGATGAAAGGTTTAACCCATTAATGGAGTGATAGGGAAAACGTTGCCACATACACTCAATTATATATTTATGATGCTTGAAAAAAGGTCAATAGGTGCTATATGCAAAGGTCTATAAATGTAACACAGCATGATCATTTAGTACAAGTTGTTTCTTAGATTAACAACATGAGGACAGACCACAATCTAGAAGCATAATAAAGAAATACTGTAGTAGTAGTTCTCTAAAATATATATCAAATTGCCTCCTTCTCCTGGACCCTTCAACTAGTGCTTGTTGTGGGGAGGAATAGCTCAGTGGTTTAAGCATTGGCCTACTAAACCCAGGGTTGTGAGTTCAATCCTTGAGGGGGCCACTTAGGGATCTGGGGCAAAAAATCAGTACTTGGTCCTGCTAGGGAAGGCAAGGAGCTGCACTTAATGACCTTTCAGGGTCCCTTCCAGCTTTATGAGATAGGTATATTATCATAGATTGTAACAGGGTATAAGTCTACCTCTGTGTTTGTAGAGCATCTGGTACAATGGGCCTCCCATCCTAACTAGAGCCTTTTCGTGTTACCAGAAATATTCACTTCTAATAATAGGAAGAAATGCTTTTAAATGTTTTCCCATTGGAAGAGGAAATTAACTGACAAAAGAGTGCAGATGGTTTAGTAGAACATCCTCCAACAAACTACTTTGGATCTTTAAGAACCAACCTAGATCTTTTCCCTAAAATAGACCTGAACCTTACTGGAACCATATTTGACATTCAAAAGCATTCAGATAATGTTTAGTCTTGCTGTTTTGGTGAGCCTCTGTCATTCCCAAAAAAGAAGTGCAGTTAATGGATGCAAGGTAAAAAAAGTCTTGCCAGGTGCAATAGATCTCGAACTGATGCTCACACGGCATAAACAAGGCAATGCAGTCAAAAGATGCCTAGAAATCTACTGTTATTCTAAGTTGAGCTTGCAGCTGGATTGCCAGGGCGTTTGTTTGTTCTCTTTGCAGAGGTGGCAGGCGGGTTAACTAGGGAGTGTAGAATAGGACGGTAATAGTTTCAGAGTGCATTTGTATTCCTTTCTTTGAAGATCACTATAAGTTTCATGAAAACAGCTCGGTCCCTAGCATACTGTGCCTCTTTAGGGGTCAGAGTGATGAATGCTGAAGCAGAATGAGAGAGGAGACGGAGGACTTCAGTGCGACTCCAGACTGTCTCAGAGAGATGAGAACATTCCCTCAACACATGACTGGATCAGAGATGGGTGAGAGGAAAGAGATCATGGAGTGAGGGGCTCCCTTTTGCAAGCACCATGACCATGGGGAAAGAAACCCCGATCGGATTGTTTACTTCCTGCAGGCTGCCGCGGGCAAAGTGCTCAGCTTCCACTGTGCCTGAAGTGAAATGTCCTTCTCCTTCTCCACAAGCTATAGGGGCCGAGCACTGGCTCTCTGCACTGACCACAATATGTTCTGGTTCAGTGGAAGGACCTTAAACTCACAGACAAGGACAAGGCAGTAAAAGATGAAGCACCTGAACCCCCCTATTTCCAGATTACTAGACCCCAGGTGTGTGCTAGGGAGCAGTTAAATTTCATCATTACCCTTTCTTCTATGGTATCTTTTATAGTCCTTTTTACTACTGGCACTAAAGGTGCCGGACGCATCCCAGGAGCTAAGAGGACATCACTTGTCAACCTGACTGCTCAGTGATATAAAAAAATGACAAGTCCTGGCTTAATCTTTCTGATGACTGTGTTCAGGATTGCCCATCCATCTCCATGTAGGAGTTTTGGTGAAGCCGGAAGACAAGAGCATCACAGCATTTAAGAATGAAAAATTAAGTGCCCTTTTTAAGCACAGCATGGAGCTTATTGCCGCAGAGCAGTTTGCCTGCTACTCTTCAGGTTGTGTGCATGTGTCTGCACTTCTCTTTACTGAAATCTCCTATTTTCAGGCTTTAATAACTTGGCTGCAAAAATTGACTATGGTCAGGAAACAGACAGTTAAAAAATTATAAACATTAGAAAGTTTAGAGACAGCTGGATTTAAAAGTCTTACAGTCTCAGAAATCTTCTATCTTCAAAGCAGTTACAAACACAGGCAGAAGCAATGCAAACTTCTCCTACACCACCCTTCCAATATGTCTCCAAACCTATTCTAGTAAAGCCCACCTCCAGGGGTGAAAGGCTAACAGGTAATAAGAGTGTTGCCAACTCTCATGATTTTATCACCAGCCTGGTGATATTTGGTGTTCTTGTTAATCACAGCTCCTGAGTCAGGCGAGTATGTGAGAATCTTAGCTTGCATGTGAAAAAAGAAAAGAAAAAGTTTCTCTCTCTTCTGGTTGTAGAGGGAAGCTTTAAAAAAAGGAGGCTTAATGGCTCAAACATCACAAGGTAAATTAAAAAAAAAATCAAATTTGTTATTTTAAAATGCTCATGATTTTTGAATATTCCAGGTTTGGCTGCATCTTTCGGCCCAGTTCGCTCCCATCTATCCACAGATGTTGCAGCTTCGTGTGAACTGGCAGCACAGCAAATTGTAATTTAATTAACTCCTAAATTTTAATGTAATCCAGGCTGCCAGGAATCTCTCTCTCTCTTTTTTTCCCCTCCTTTCCTTTTAGTACAACAGTCCCCTTTGCATTGTTTTGTTCTGTTTTTGGCAGGCTAGGAATATTCTTAGAGGAGCCAAAGTTGATTAACTGGTCTCGGAATGACCACCTATGGAAGTAAGTTGGAGAGGAGGCTCCCCTTGCCCCCTCCTCTTTAAGAGACTCGCTGGATCTGGGGAATGCTGAGCTATGCAAAACGCTGATCAGATGGGTGACAGAGAACCCCAAATAGCTCTTTTTTATGCCAGTGTTTCTGCAGGTACCTTTGGATATCAGAACACCCCTCTTTCCAAAGGCTCAGAAGGTGGCTTGTTTTCAATGGCTGTTTCAAAATGAAAGCAGTTCTGGGGAGAGATGCCAGACGGACCACCTTTGGTGGCTGATGCTCCTTCTTTTGGCATGGAGTAGGCAGGGCAGGGACAGCTCCCACACTTGTGTGTGTGTGAGAGAGAGAGAGAGACTGTGTTTAGGCTTCTATGGTAACTCCTGGCCTCTCTGCTGAAATGGCCAACCAAAGAGTATGTTCGTGTCACCTGTGGTAGTCACCCATCCATTGGGAACTGCACTGACATCTACCCAACTTGTTTTACCTATGCCAGTGAACAGCCATGAATTGGTAATATTGGTCACTAGAAGGAGTGAAGAAATTCAGTAGTTAGGGGACTAGCCTAGAACTTAGGACACCTGAGTTTGAGCGCCTGCTCTGCCACAGACTTCTTGTGTAACCTTTGGCAAGTCACTTAATCTTGGTGTACCTCATTCCCCATATGTAGAATGGGGATAATAGCACTGCCCTCCCTACATGCATGTTATGAATATTAACCCATTAAATACTCTGAGTGGCGCTGAATGAAATTTCTCAGACAATTTTTTTTTTGGCTTAAAAAATCCATTTTGGGTAGATCAAAACTTTTCACAAACTCTTGCCAAATTCAGCAACTAGTTTCAGCTGGAAAAAATTCTTCTGCTAAAAAGCTGAAACATTTCTTTCATTTCAAAATGTTCCTCTCTCATGTCAACAGGCTGTCCCTGACCTAGTGCACATCAGTGGGGCAACACTGAAATAAACTGATGTCCTTTCACTCAAATCATATAGCAGGGAGGTCGTATGGTGTCACAAGCCCATTGAGACACAGTGGCCCAGTGGATAGGGCACAGGACTCAGAATCCTGTGTAACCTTGGGCCAATCTATGAATTTATCCTTGTTGCCATCAGAAAAAGGGGGATATCCATCTTTTTAGAGCACTCTGAGCGTCTCAAGTGAAAAAATCACTATGTACATGCACAATTAACAATGAAAAGTCTAAATTCGATAACACCACCAGCACCATCACAAGAAGAAAAGTTTCATTTATAAAATATACTAATCGTTGGCTCTCCAAAGCCCAACAAAACCGTGAACCTGTGAATCCTGCCTGGCACATAATCTTCTAATCTCCCCCTTCTTAATCTGCTCAGTATGGAAACCCCTGTAATTAGGAAACAAACGAGCTGCCTTATTAATTGTAAGGCAAGATGGAAAACAGAGAGAAGCTGATGCAGGAGGGCAGTATAAATCATAATGGGGTTTACCTCCATCGTGCAAAGGAGCTGAACAGTGACTGCTAACAAAAATGCAATCCTGTTATCAGCAAAAAGTTTTAAAACCAGATTGAGGATGATGATATTCCTCTTGTTATCATGCCTGCCCCTTTCCGGCAAGGTGTTTATCAGGTAAGTGACTTCAGGCAGAGATGTGTGTGTTTGCCTATTATTAGTGGCTTCCATGCTTTGCATCTGAGGTGGAGTCAGGGGCTAGTGAAAGGGTAAAAAAAGATCATCATTAACATACTGAATTGCAGATATGATATAGAAACAACCTGACTGGTGCTTGCAATGGATGGAAACCCAGAGTCTCACCCTGTGGCCACTGAAATTGATGATAAAGCTCCCATTTATTTCAGTGCTTTCAAGATCAATCTAATTTAGGAGATAGGGCACTAGACTTGGAATCAGAAGACCTAGATTCTCTTTCCAGCTCTGCTACTGACCTGCTGTGTGACCTTGGGCAAGTCACTTCCCCGCTCTGAGCCTCTCCCACCCTTGCTTTGCTTGTCTAGTTAGATTGTAAAATCTTCAGGGCAGGGACTCTCTCTCACTGTGTGTTTGTAAGGTGCTTAGGACAATGGAGCCCCACTCTCAACTGAGACATCCAAGCAGTACTATAATGTAAATGAGAACAACTACAGCCAGATGCTGCCCTCACTTGCTCCAGATTATCCATAATAAATCATCGTTTCTTTTAAAAGATAATTTTGGAAGCATTTTAAGAAATCATCATACAATGAAGCAACAAACACAAAAGCAAAGAAAATAACCCAAAAATGTGTCTTCAGTGTAACATACCCCTAATTTCTGATAAATCCCAGGGGGATGCAGATTCCACCTGAACTGTAAAAGCTTTTATAAAATTGAGGGTGAGTGATGAGTGCAGGAAACCGGGGTGAAAGCTGCTTATATACAGGGAAAAGGGAGAGATTCTCCCAGTGCAGCCTGAGAAGTCTGGGCTAAGGAGCAAGCATGAGACACAGCTCTGGGTGAGTGGAAGCAGATAAGAAGGTGAGAGAAACTGGGGACACACTGTGAAAGTGGTCAGTTGTTGAACAGCTGCTTTTTCTGGAGTCATTACCAGCATTGACCTTTGGCTCAGCCAGCATGACATCTACTGCCGCTGAAACCTCATCTATCAGTGACCAGGAGGAGGAGGAGAGACAAAGGGCAGGAAAGCCAATGAAAGCAACAGGAAATAAAAAGAGGGAATTAGAAAAACAGGACCCCCAGTTCTAAATGTGCTGACAGCGCTGTGCTGTAATTAATAAGCACCGAACCTAACTGGGATTCATATAGGGCAGAGGACAGCTCCTCATTAATCAAAGCCCAAGGTGTCAAAGTGCTAGGCAGGAGGACGCTCCAGACACTGGAAACAGAGACAAAACCATCATGCGGTGCAGGAAAGAAACAATGGGAGTTTTGCCCCAGTAAGGATGGCAGTGCCAAGCCCAAGCTTTGGAACTGGGCTTTTTAAAAATTATGAACTACAGTTCCCAGGAGCAATCTTGACTCAGAGAGATCAGTGATTTTAACAGCGTTCTAAAGCTCAGGCAAGGAAGAGATGGGGCCAAATCAAAGTTCAGAGCTAAGCTGATTGTAGAACTAAGCTTCGTATTTCAACCAAAACCCTGGCTCAGAAAAATCCTTACGTTGAGGGTTCATGATCCATATTAGAATCTGCCTAAAGTTTGGAGCTTTCAGATTTAGGCTCAGCCCAAGAGAGGGAGATGGGTTCGAGCTGCAAACTGACGGGGCACTCGGTGCCATAACTCCGAATGCAAGGCTTGCAAAGCTCATAGTGGCTCACAAAAAACAACAGGGACATGTCTCCGCACTGAGCAAGGAAACAATCGCAGCAGCAGCGATAGTGAGAAATGGCTCACCATTGTCTTAGCCCATCCATGTAGCAACGCTGCTTTTCACAGAGGCAATTTGGTGCATCCACACACAGCATGGCCATACTGAAGTGACTGTGCTCGTGTATTCTGAATAATTTAATCTAGTGGACTTTAATCTGCCTCCTGTAAAGGGGTCACATATACTTTTCATTAGGACTGCCATAATCCACACAGTAGAGTATGAACACACACACCCCCTCCGCCTCCCCACACAAATTTTGTCTGATAGCAACATTCAGAACTGTGGAAAAAGCATTTGAAGAGAAGATCTCTCTGGAAAAGGAGGAAACATTTTGCCGAGCCTCCTCTTAAGGAATTAGCAGGTGTTGCTGTGCTGTGCATGAATCCCAGTGCAGAACTAGGACCCAGGTGATTTCAAAGTTCAGGGTTACTATTCCTTGCTTTCAACAGTGTTGGTTTTATGATTGCAATACCTCAACTCTTCCTCCCTCTCTCTCTCTCATACACCCTCCCTTGAATTTCTCATTTATTCCTGCATTTTCACTAGCTGAGCTAGTTTTGTACCTGTACTCACAGAGATGTACAGAAGTGTTCAGGTATTTTGCCTTGTTCACTTGCTGACATTACAGAATGCAACAGGATTTAAAGGACAAAATGGAACTCTTTATCTTTAGAGAGAAAGATCTGCCAGCCACTTAGCTAGGACCTGTCTGGCAGAAAACTTTAGCAATCATTAGTAACCCAACATTTGCAAAATGGGAGTAAATGGGAGCCATGTTTTGCTGCCTGAACATGTCCATGCCTCATGCTTCTTCCTCTTCATTATTCGTATTATGGTAGTGTCTAAAAGTCCCAGTCACGGACCAGGATCCCACTAATGTGCTAGGTACTGTACGTACACAGAACAAAAAGACAGCTCCTTGCACATATGCCCTGGGCCTTTACACACACTTATTTCAAAGTTACATTCTAAAGCACTGGACTGGAACTCAGGAGCCCTGGCACCTATTCACAGCTCCGTCACTGCTCTGCTGGCTGACCTTGGGACGATCACTTTGCCTCAGGTTCCTCTTCTGAAAAATGAGAGTAACAATACTGACTTCCTTTGTAAAGTGCTTTGAGAACTGATGACGTAGAATGCTGTATAAGAGCTTGATATTGTCCATATCAAAGCATCTCCCCTCTTTAGAAGAGCAAAGCACTGCAAACAACTGGCAATATCCCTGGGGATCAGGTAAACTTGAAATCCCCCCAGTCTAATTTCCACCACCATGCTCATGTCTCTCAGCTCTAATACAGATAGTTTCATAAACAGGCTATTGTGCATCAGCGTCTGCGTCGCTAAATATAGAAGGATCTCATGATGCAAAAAGCACATATAGTCTTTTTGTGTAGTGTTTTTATAAGTAGTCACAGCCTATGGCAGCTTTATACAAACTTTTCCTTTTAAATATATATTTATAATGAAACAACAACACATTAATGCCTGTAGTTAGTTATGCTCAGTCAGTGGCTATGTTTTCCTTCAAGCAAGCCATTAAACTTGTTAGCTTTTGGTTAGACACTCATTTTCTTTTTCAAAGCAGCAACGTGTTGGGAATTATGTTAATAAGGTATAAATCAAATCCGTGCTTAAGTCAAAAGGTTGCTGCCATGTAAACATATTCTATGTATCAACAGCAATACAATTTCATAGGTATAATCCATCAACGGCCAATCTGGTCAGCTACTTCATTACAATCAGATAATTAATGTCTGGTAATAATAAACTGCCTCGATTTTGTTGTTCTTGGAAAAAAGAAAATACAATTTTTAGGCAGCCTAAAGTGACACAGTTTAAAAGGCGTGATAGTTGAGCATTAATTTGCTGTCAATCAGAAATGTTGTTAGAGTTATTTATCTCTTTATCTGGAGCAGCCTTGAAAAAGCCGGGGAGGAGAGAGAACCCACAGCAACAGAGACATCCTGTGAAACTGGAAGATGTCAATAACTGCTTCTGAAAATGAGGAATTACCAGGCCAACAAGTGACACTATCTAGATATGGATAGAGCTTAAAATGTAAAATATGGAAATAACCAAGGAACAAATAGGCGATTTCTTGTTGCAAAGTTTCACAGGCAGACAGTATTTGTGTGGCACGAACGCCATCCATTAGCCTTAACGTCAGCTATTTTGGGTATTTATTGATACTTTCTACTGTCCCAGGACCTCTCTGGAGAGGACAGCTTGATCTCAAGTGCATCCTAACTTTGTGTGCGTGTAGTACAAGAAAGCCAGTTTTCAGTAGTGATGGTGTATCAATCAACATGATGGTGATGCGCTGGACCAGGAAAGAGAACAGAGTGAGAAAAAGAGGCCATTATTTTCCTGTTTCAGTTCTCGGATCGATCACTCAAAAAAGACAAGGTGGGAGTGTGGCTCACATCTCACACCAAGAGAGGACGCGGCTCCATAACTTCATTGTATTAATACATATCACCCTCTTCTCGCAACCATGCATGCGAACGTGTGTGCTTAACTATAAGCACTTGAGTAGCCCGCTGAAACCCTCACTTGATTTCAACAAATCTACATCAGGGATGAGTTCGACCTCCCATGGGGCTACTTGTGGAGAGCAGGAGAAGCCTTTAAAAAATAAAGAAAAAAAAAGAAGCCAAACTTGTGCTAAAAATAAAAGCATAAAGAAACAAGGGAGGAAAAAAGAACTTGTTAAAGAATTTTAAAGTATAATGGCAGAACTTGCCCTAAAGAGGAGAATAATCAGGGTAAGTTCTGTTATTAAGTCTTCTCTGAACATCCCCCTGCCTGGGGAAACCAACTCTCCTCACTCCTCCTCATTATTATTATTTGTGCATGGTTTGCAGTGCAGCATCTCATAACTCACCATGTTTATGATAAAGCAGAGCAGTTGTTTTTGGAGACAGGCACTTTGATATTCAGTAGCCCCAGAGGCTATGCCACGGTGCTCTCTTTCCACCATTCACTAGTTAACGTGCCAATTTTTTCCCCTCCTTTCTCAAGTGTGCCTGAAGGAAATTTATTGCAGCAGGCGACTGCTATGGGCAAATACTAATAAAATGCTGTTTTGCTGCAATTTGTTTAATTGGCCACAGAAGAGAAGCCTTGCATGTTAGATCCAGCTCCTGACACCTCCTGCCCGGTCCACAGATGTTCTCAACGTGAAGTGCTCACATCTCCATGTTTATGGTAGGGAGAAAACAAACCCCGACCATTAAATCTTTACTATTGCTGCAGATCTGATTTGATTTAACATGCATATTTACTGTGGCAGGCTGCCGGCAACCTCTCTGATTTATTCAGCAAAATGTGCTATTTAACACCCCACCCGCCCTCAAAAAAACCCCCAACAACAATCAAAACAACACAAAAATCGGAGTGTGATTAATAGCAGATTAGAAAGAAAGGTACAAGCTACTGAGACATGAATAATCCTAAAAGCAGTCTGAGTTCACAGAGAGAAGTTTCCACCCTTTGCATTGTCAACAAGATTGTACACTGCACGCACGTACACACACACACACACACACACACACGCACGCACATGGTGCCTGAGTCTCATGTTGAGACAGGTCACATTATTAGCAGTAAAAGTTTATATTATGGTAGTCCCCTATGCCCCCATCAAGATCAGGGCCACACTGTGCTGGGTGATCTACACTTATAGAAGACACACAATCCTTGCCTGAACCTAAAGACAAAGAGAGACAAAAGGTTCGTCTATACTACCCGCTGGATCAGTGGGTAGTAATCGATCTATCGTGTCTCGTCTATACATGATAAACTGATCCGCGAATTGACACCCATATTCCACCTTGGCAGGAAGAGTAAGCAGCGTTGACGGGGGAGCCGCGGCAGTCAACTCGCCGCCATGAGGATGGGCAGGTAAGTCGAACTAAGATACTTCGACTTCAGCTACGCGAATAGCATAGCTGAAGTTGCATATCTTAGATCGATCCTGCCCAAACCCCCCTAGTGTAGACCAGCCCAAACGCATAGGTCCTAGACCTAGGGGTGCCACCTCACCCCCTGGTCTGAAGTGGTTTCCATCATATACAGGGTTTACAGTTTGGTTCAGTGGCGCTCAGCACCCCCAGTATATAAATTATTCCAGCACCCCTGCCTGATAGGGATATAACACAAACAAAATATGGTGAAGGATTGGCATTGCTTTGTTGGCTACATGGATTGTAGCCTTTTTTTGAGTTGTAGAATAGAAACTAGAAGTCAAAATTGTTTTGGGCTCTACAGCTGGTTTACTGCATGATCTTGAGCAAGTCATTTATCATCTCTCTGCCTCAGTTTACAAATGTGTAGAATCATCACAAAGATGTTGGGACACTTAATTCACATTTGTAGAACCACCGTGAGTGCTTGGATGGAAACGGCTTCAGAAATACACCTCAGCAATGTTTTCACATCAGAGAGAGGACTTTACCAAACTGTGCTAAATCCTGACTGTTATCAAGGGATGTGGGGGATAGCTGCATATCCTATTCCATACACCAGGCAAAGCTTCCTAGTAGAATAGTAAAACAAGTGCTATAAAAGGGCACTCAGTTGTTGATTCAAATCAATATTTAGGAAACAAAGTATCGTGTCCTTCTTTGGGCTGGATGTCAAACTCTAGATTGAGAGCTACGTTAGACGGTTCCCGCTGGTTTGCGTGACAGCCTGAGGTTTAAGGCAGTAAAGGAAGGCAGTTACCCTCTCCTCCCCCCTTACTGAATGCCACAATCTCTGGATTTTCAGATGGTTTGTTTTCATAAAAAGAAACTTTAAAAAGATATTTAGGAGATTTTGGTGCCATAAATCCATGCTTTTCACTTATATTTATAGGATGGAATTGAATGCATCTCCAGCCCTGGATGAAATAGAATAGCATGCAAACTATGTACTTCTTGCTGGAGACTCTAATACTGTGCAATGATCTAGGTGAAAAAGGACTTTCAGATGGAGACATCCTAAACAGTGATTTGTACACACAGAATATTACAGCTCTCCTAGGATTTGCCTTGATGCTCATTAAGTTTCCTCTTTGCAGCATATTTCAAAGATTTTAGGTATGGGAGCTATAAGGCTCATTTAAACTGACATACAGCCCAAGCGGTAGAGAGCTCAGCGGAGACTGCGGCTTTGCTTTCACCAGCCTGTAGTCAGGAGCAGGGCGTTATAAGAGTTAAAATCTGCACCACCAAGTCAAAAGTTTTAACATTAAAGAACAAATAAGGCTGCTGTAACCATAAACAAAACCAAAGCAGCTAGACTCTGGGGGCTCTGGTCTTTTAAAGAAAGGGAAGCATCAGTAAAACCAGGTGAGGAGAGAGGAATGCTGGGAAACTGAGCCCATCAAAGCACTGTTTGTTCTTCCTCTTCGGCATCACGCCGGAGCAGGTCCAGTTTTCTTAGCTAGAGAGGGGGGTTGGGGATATGTAGTAAAAAGACAGTATCTGGTTTTACTAGATATGTGATGAAAACGCTTCCATTTAATTAGAGATCAGAATGGAGTGAAAGGGAACAAGGAATGGCTGGAGACCACCAAAGCACATTCAAGCAAGAAATGGACAACTCAGTGGATTGGTAATGGCAGATGGGACCTGCTGTTTTAAAGTCACTGGTTTGAATCTGATTCTGGGTAGTGAATAGAAGCAACTATTCTTTGACAGCCAGACACAATATGTGAAATGAATCTGTGGTCAAGGAGAATGTGGGCCTTTGTCCCACTCTAGCTGATGGTCCATGTAAAAGGTTAAAGGTCTACTACTGCAACCAGCTGATTGAGTTACTCCTTCAGGTCAAGCAGAAATGTCCACTTGTTTGTTGCTGAAGGAATTAATAGGTCACGGAGATTGAATCAGCTTCACACCCACAGTGGCCCCTTCCTGTCATCTTTAAGAACAGCCTTGTGCCCAGCTGATGTCATTTGGACAATTCCCTCACTGGCCTACAAGTTCCATGGCCTTCTGAGCTATCTGATACACTGGGTCAGTGACATGAGTTTCAGTTGTTCTTCACTGCCTACCAAATGGGTGGACATAACATTGGCATGAGCCAGGTTACTGAATGTGCAGCCAGGCAAGAGAAGTGCTGGTTCTGGAAATGACTTTGCAGTTTAGAACGTAGGCCCTGATCCCATTGACGTCAATGGCGCAGTGGGAGTCTCGCCATTAACTTCACTGGGAACAGGAGGATGTCCAAGAGGATGATATTTCTCCAGAAGCAGCCTCCAGTGACACACCTCAAAACCTTGTGGTCCCTCCACATGTGCGTGAGAACACGTGGGAAACAGTCTGCTGATTACCCAGACTGGGCACTTTTGTTTTTCTCTTGAGCAACAGGGACTGAGTGAACAGAGAAACACGCATATTGGACTAAGTCTCCATTTTAATGATCAAGTTCAAATGCATTTTACTCCACCATGGGATTTTTCTATGGAATCTTTATACCTATGAACAGCTGGGGAGCAGGAAAGGGAAGACGGGAGACAACTCAGTGAGCACAGGGACAAAATAGACCAGTGGCCACATGTGATAGCATATTTAGAATTGTTCTGATGCACTGACACCCAACACATGGCACAGGGGAAGGGTCTGTATCCAAAGACTGGAACAATAAGTCAGTTCGGGGGTGCCAGCCATCTCCTCTGTTTCATGGCTGGAATGAGGCACAGGATATTGAGCCAAGTAGAATGGATACACCTGAGTTCATTAGAGCAAAAGATACCAGCGAGAATGGCAATAACTACCCCATGTGATTCTGCAGGATTGACAACCAGGTGAAGATTTTCACCCTCCTGATACCATTCTATTCCTCTCCGCACAATACATTCCCCTGCATAGATTATTTTCTTTACTCTTGCAATTTGTTATCTGAAGCCACAGAATGCAAATTATTATCCCTGGGTTTATCAGATGACTTTCCCTGTTCTTTTATCTTCTCTACTGAGGAGATTAAAAATACTGACATGTTAATGGAATCTACCCCCAGGAAGGCAAAGATGCCATTTTTCATAAAAATATAGAAATATGCCAATTCTCACAAGAGTTCTTTATTTAAATAAATAAGCAGATAATTGGGGAATGGGCCCCTATGTACAGTGTTTCTAGTGCACCCCTCATCATGGTATCTAGGCACCAAGTATAGTGTTAAAATGAAGTAGAATTGCGATGTAAGAGTGGACCATTCTCTGTTCCTCTATGATGAAGGGTTTTATTCTTATGGATTATTCTAGGAAGAAAATATCTAAGGGAGGAAAATAATCACACCAGGCATTTAGTAGCTTTCTTTGTTGAGGGAAGGCCTGTACGAAGAATTGCACCTTCCACTGGTCTGACCCCAAACCCAGTGAAGTTAATAGGAATCTTTTTCCATTGTTTCAGAGAGGATTTACATTTGGCCCTGGACTGCAAAGGCGGGCGTAACAAACTCATCTTGCTCTTTGTTGGCGAAGAACTCCAGAGCTGAGGGCCCTCCACCGACAGCCATTAACCATTTTGTGAGTACAATTTGAAGGTTAAGAATAAGGCATTGTTGCATAGTCACCCTGCTAGCATAGACAATAGAGGTGGGGAATCTGCTGAAAGCTTGAATGCTTTTCCAAATTCCTCCAACCTTTCCCTGTCTGGCAAATAGGCAACTTGATGAGAACAAACTCCCCTATAAGATTTCTCATAGTTCCTGGCTCCATTTGGGTGTGAAATCTTGAGAGAACAGCTTTTTTGCCCTGGTAATCTGGAGTTCCTGCTTCCTATCCTTGCTGAAACCAAGCAGCTCAGCAGTGCAGAGAAATGAAAACAAACACCACCTTTTCCACCTGCTGCAGCCCTCCAAAATGAGCAAGACTCTGAGTGGCTCATATTCAGTTCACTCTTGGGCACTGGGGGTCAAGTCGATTCATATGTATTTTAACTCGCCCGTCTCAGCTATTGCTTATGGAAACTCAAGAGCTGCCATTCATTTAAAGAAATAATAATAATAGCACCTCTACTGCTAGCTGCTTCTTTTTTGTGCTCCACGTAGCAGGTATTTGCAGTTAGAAATACAGCGGAGGGGGTAGGACTGGGGGCAGACGCTGGCAAGTTCAGTCTCTGACCCCCTAAACTTTCCTGCATTCAACGATGCATGGGTGAGGGAACAATATGGCAGTCCTGACTTCCTACAGAAGATAAGAGACTTGCCGGGCTGTGGCACTTGCCCATCTAAGACCATCATTTCTTGGCACCTGTGCCTAAGGCAGAGTTCCAGAAAAACTTCAGCTTGGGCACCATGCCATCCTAACAGATGGCTCCGAGTGCAAGAAGCCAAGAGATGAGGCACTGTGTATGTGCATCAAGTGTGCACTGCTTAGAGGATGATTTCCCAGCAATGAGACTTCCAAACAGAAATCCTTACGAACCTTGCCTGCCTGCAGTCAGAGTTTGGGATGTGCCATTGTTAATTTAGTTCGGGATGTACCATTGTTAATTTAGTTCAGAGCTGGATTTAGCTTCAGAAGTAAAGAGGACAATTTCTGTGCCTGTGGGTCAGGAGCATTCAGCCTGCCTGTCGGTTCCTGCAAAGCAGGCAGAAGGAGAGATGCACACGGAGACATACAGAAACCTCCTCTTGAAATTGTACATGCTCTGTGAGGCACTTGAAAAAGGGGCTAAAACAAACATTGCAGAGTCACGTGAACAAGTTGGCAGCATACGGAAAACAGCTCCATGGCCCTGTGCCATCAGCAGAGCTCATGTAGGCAGACGGAATAAAATATCATGATTCTCATAGACCACAGGATGATGGGAACTTGCATACGCTTTTCTGTAACTTTTGAGAATGCATACACGGGTAATTGGGTTTTAACCTGGGATTCTCATTATCTGAGGTAAAAGGTGACCAGCTGAGCTGAAATATCAGAGGACATGGAGATTTCAGAGAGTAGAATACCTGTATCCCACCCTGGCAACTTCTAGGCAAGGCAGAGCTCACAAATGCAAGAGAAGGAGCCCTTTTCTTTTCTTTTTTTTAACAATGCATATAATATCCTTTCCAAAAGGTTTGCTAAGGTTACTCATGTATTAAGTTAAGCTAACCAATTTACAATGCAAATGTTACACAGATTAGAAAGGGTAAATGAGTTGTATGTTGAAGTAGATAGGAGATACCCAGACAAAAGTGGAGCAGACCTGTGGCAAACTGCAATTAATGACCCGAACACATCTTCTAGGATGAAAAATTCATCGAGTTCTCTAAGGATACAGAGCCCAGGCAGCAGAAATTATTCACCACTCTCTACATATCCAGAGCGTCACCAAGCCTATTTATCTGGTAAACAAAGTACTTCTCTTCAGCTTTAATATCTCTGCTACAGTATGGTCCAAAAGTTCCTTGATTTTTTTTTCAAGTTATAAAGAAAGAGCAATTCTTAGAAAACTAAAAGCTTGTGAACTGTTATTCCAGAGAGGACCATAATAAACAATGCCCCCCCTCCCCCCCTCCGTAATCTGATGGATAAAGTAGAGCTGGATGGGAAACAGTTTTCCTGTCACATGAAAATTTCCATCATCAAATTTTTTTCCCATCCTCAGTCAAGACTAAAAGTGGAAATCTTAAAAAATTGCGTGAACTGAAAATCTGAAAAAAAAAAATTCAGCTTGGCTCAATCAAAACATTTTGCTTGGATAATTTTAAAACATTTTGTCTTGATTGACAGTTTTTATTTTTTTTAAACTTTGAGCTGGAAAAGGAAAATTTAGATAATTTTGAAACTTTTCTCTTTATACTTTTTTCCCACAAGTCAAAAAAATTAACTGAAACCAACTCTTTCCCATAAAACGATTTGGTTTCATCAAAAAATTCCTGACAAGCTTTAAGTTAAAGCACAGGACTGGTTCTGACACAGACCGTCTGGCTAAGGTTTTTAATAGTTATTTTGGGAGCCTTCTAGGTGTCCAGTTTGAGACACCTTAAAAGAAAAAGAGCCTTGTTTCCAGAAAGTGCTGATCCTCCATCCTTTGGAAAATAAAGTCTTTTTAAGGTATCTCAAGTGGGGACCTAAAAACAGACACCAAAAATCACTAGTCACTCGATAAAATCTTGGCTCCTGTGTCGTGACCTTCGTCAAATCACTTAATAGTTGCCTGTGTGTAACAAGGTGATAGATAAAACGTTACTGTCCCACAGGAGGGTTGTACAGCTTCATTCATTAATGATTGTAAAGCACTTTGACGTGGATGTCTGTAAGGGGTGTGAACCCACCAACTAATAAGCAGCCACTTCTCTGGTTAAAGTGATTCAACACTTCCTTATATTTTGCTAACCCATAACTTGAGAATAAACAAAAGAGGAGGGGAAAAAACCCCTGTGGATGTTGCAATTTATTTTAAGGAAATAGTTTTGCTTTAATATAAATGTCAAGTGTAACTTATTGCTCCAGATAGCTTGGAAGTTTGGGGAAACAGATACTATAGTCATGCAGCAAGGAAAGAGGGAGAAGTTATATAGCCTCTGGCACATAATCACTGGGAGTGAGAAAGATGAGTGGTGAGTCAGGAGTGACACTGCTATTAGCATAAGGCAAACCTTTCTGCAGCTTCCATTTTTAATCAAATGCTGAAGAGTTGAACAGTTTGGTTCCAATTAGAGATGGGTTCAACACACACAATTCAGTTCCAAATCAGGTTTTCAAACACCCCAAAGCAGGGTGTTTGTTCAGATGTGTGGTTTTGGTTTGGGCCTCATTTCTACTTTCGACATATCATCTTCTGATCCTGTCTGCAGCCCAAAACTTGAGGACAGATGGAGGGGGAAACCATCAACAACAACAACTTATAAAACAGTTAGAGAAGCTTTAGGAACCTCAAAGATGGGTCAGTTAGCAAACAGTTGTGAAACATGGCTTGATATTCTCAATCACTTCACCCATCCCCATTTTTTACCCAGTTGGTCAGTCTGACATTACCTTAACCTGATCAAATCAAATCAGGATTTGAATTTACAGATGAAATGAGCACATACCTAGGGCATCAGCATCACTAGCGTTAGAAACTAGAGACTAATATGAAGAAGAACATCTGCAGTTAGAGAACAGGACTGGGAGTCAGGAGACCGGGTTCTGCCACAAGCCAGCAGTGTAACCTTGGGCAATCATTTAATCTTTGTGCTTCACTTTCCTCACCTGTAAAATGGGGATATAAATACTACTTCACCGTTGCACATTGCTTTTAGGCCAGCAGATAAAAATCCCAAGTGCATACAAATGGCAAGTATTGTTTTCACAAAACCATTGGGCAGCTTTTGCATGCAGCTCTCTCTTTAGAGCGTTGAGATCCCAAACAGGCATTAACAATAAGATCTCTAGACAGACACACACAAAGTACATGCTCTATAAAATGGTAGAGAGAAAGAGAGAGCGCGCGCAAACCACATTCTTCTTATGTTCTGGCCTTGTGCTACTGATTTGCTAAATAAAACCAATTCTGTAACTCGGAACTAACTGGTTAAGGAGCACTCATCATGCCCAATTTACAAAAGAAGGGGCATATTCAAAATATTTATTCTGCCTTTCCCAGTTGGATGGGCATAAGCATGTGGAAATCTTCAAGGAATCAAACAACTGTTAATCACCTCAAGCTATTCCAGGCTGAGTTTGCTAAGTAAGCTGCCTCTCTTTGTTTACACATGAGGAGCAATGACTCAAACGATCCTTTAGAGACGATTTTTTCTTCTTCTTTTTAACGATAAGGTCTGGCCAAACAGCTTAAAGGACCCAGCTACTTAGTATTAGAACTGCACTTTCTCTCCTCTCCTTTCTCCCTATAATAACTCCATTTGTATGCAGATGATGAGTGCCTGTGGGATTCGGGAGGTGGGGGAATCTGTTTTTTGCAGACGGATTGCCTAGCCACTTTGGCATAGCAAATGCTTTCAGGTCACCAAATTGGCTTGCTCGAGAGATGAGGATGCACGAAATCTGCTAACAAAGCATTGCAGACAAGAACCTAAATTGCTGAATATTAAGTTCCAAAAGCCTGACTGCAGCCATGCAGACCGGCACCTCCTGCTGGTTGTTCTGGGAATTAGCTCTCTTGGACCACCAGGGCGCCTTTTACTAGCAGTCTCACTTGCCGTTACTTCCACTTCTTCCACTGTCTCCACCACCTGAACTTGTGTTGCTTCCAGAGTGCAGTGTCCTCTTCAGGGCATGGCCCTCCTGCTGTGCCCCAGCCTGTCATCTCTCCCCTCTTGGGGTACAGGCAGTCCTCAGTCCTTCCACATGCCTCAGCAGCCAACTGAAGTCTCTAGTCTAGCCCCTGGCTTCAGGTGCAAACTCACTCGCTAGTCTGAGTCCTGGGCCATGGACCCTATAGCTGGCAGCCACTTACTGCCCCTTCTCCTATTTCCCCTGGGCCACTTCTCCCATAGCCCTAGCCCCTTCCCTGCCCCTGCTTCAGGGCCTCAGTCTGGCCATGGTCAGCCAAGAGCTCCCCTACTTCTCCGCTACACTACCTTGCCCAGCACTGCAGTATCTCCAGTGCTCCTCAGCAGACAGTCCTTCCCCTTTGCCCTCCAGGAAGAGATTACTCCTTGCTCTCCTGAGCAGCAATTTATATATGGGCTGCTCCAGCAAGCCTTCTCCTGATTGGCTCTCTCAATAAACGCTTTCCTGATTGGCTGGGTTCTGCACAGCCTCTCCAAGGCTGCCTTAACCTATCTCCTGCCTGTGTGGGACAGCCACCACACTGACACAGAACCTCTTCCCCAAACCCAAAGAATCAATTTGTGAGGTGTGTGGAAGTGAATATCTCAACCCAGACTGAGAGCAGGGGTTTTCTGTATAGTGGGTTGAAACTGGGAGCTGAATCCAAATACTGCCAAACACCGGGGCAGTCAAAAACCAAACTCAAACTGAGATCTGAATGTTGCAGTTCTGACCCATTCCCTGTCATAAGGAACTGCATCCCACTCTATGGGCTTCTGATTCTGCATTTGAGATGGGCAAGCCTTCATTGCTACAGGCCTCTGTCCCACTGGCAGTTCTGTTAGGCTGGTGCACAGCTATCGTGACCCAGATGTGATACTGCAGCCCCACCAATCACCAACCCTGGAGGTCTAACACAAGAACCTAGCGCTTGCCGTTCACAGGCCCAGTAGCAATAAAGTTTTGTTCTTTTCAATTAAACCAAGCTCCAGCACATGAGAAAGAAAACCAAAGACAATAGCGTTGTGCTCTCTTTCTTTTCATCTTCCCCTCCAACTCGTATGTTGCATATGGTGGAGGGTTTTCCTGCATGCTACAGCACTGGTGCTGAATGCTGATGAGAAATATCTTGGTCCAACCCCAGGCACTCATTTTCAAGTGATTAACTTGGCACAAAAAGAGCAGCCCCTGACTTTTCTGACTGGGACATGACTGACTTAAAAGGCCAGGCATGGGATTATTTATTCCCAAACTCACGTCCCTCCCCCTTTTCAACCCAGAGATGATAATTTTATCTGGCTTTCTCCCCACACCCACCCAGTCGGTTAATTTGTTTGTTATGTGAGCATAAGATTCCCATGGCTGAAATAGAAACAAGAGCTGAAAACCAGTGAGATAACCCCTTGGTGCTCACCCCCTAGGTTATCAGCAGCTGTCCTTACAAGAATATCAGTCAAGATGTTGCCTAGCTGACTCACTCTGTCTACTGGTGGAGGAGTTTAGTGGCTATGTGGCTCCTTCCACACCCAATGACCAACTGAACAAGACATTATTATTATTGTTGACATATCTCATTCCTAGAGTCCATAACGAATGAGAACAGAATCTTCAGGCTTCTCTTGAGTTGTCATCAATGGAGCTGGTTTGTTTATTTTTAGAATTCCTTTTTGGTGCCTTTGTTCCTGGCTCATGACCCCACCCTTTCTTGCTACTCCCAAAATGGATTCTTGATTGACTTGGACTACAGTGGGTGTGCAGCAATGGAAGAGGAAGTCAGTCTTGTGCTTAAAGCACAGGACTAGGAGCTTGGTTCTATTCCTGGATATGCCACTGATTTACAGGGTTACCCTGCATGAGTCACCTAACTCCTCTGTACATCTGTAGAAAGGAGGCTTAAAATAATACTGGGGTTGTCTGATGTTTCGACTACTTTTCCTTGGCTCCTAATGCTGCTGATAACCAAAGGAGAATCTCCTTTGTCTCAAGTGGTATGGAACTCAAGATAATGGTCCTACATTTCTTACATGCCACCATGAACCCCAAAAGGCATGAACTAGGTGACAATAGGACTGTTACAATGTATTTAAGCAGCAAATTCCAGGTGATACAACCTATGTTCCATTATAACTGTATTTACATAGTACTCTCCATGTAAGGATCTCAAAGCACTGGACAAATTTAGCCCTGTGAGGTACATACTTTATTACTTTCGTATCCATTTTACAGATAATCAAAGAGGTCAAGTGACTTGTCCTAGTCAGTGGCAGAGGTGGAGGAAAGGAATCCATAGTCCTGATTCCTAGGAAACACAAACCACTTATCATGATAACCTGCTGCTGCAGAACATGGAACTTGGAGGGGTATGTATCACTGGTGCTTTAGGTCAAAAACAGGAAAAGCCTGGTTACTGAACAAGTACGCTTGACCTTAAACTGCATCTCTCTGAGCTTGTCTCTCCACTAGCTGCAGAACAAACTCTGTAATCTCTTCAGCCAATTAGCACCGAATCTATACAAGCCCTTAGCAAGCGGGAGGCTGTTCCCTGCAAACAGGAGGAGAAGCCATGTTCTCGGCACAGAGCACAGATAAGAGCAGTGGTTGCCAGACTTAGTGAGGAGAGATGCTGAGTGTTGACATATGAAGATAATGAATGTTGACAGATGAAGATATAGTCAAACTGAAAGCTACAGCCCATTTAGCTTTTAATTTGGATGCTCACAGAGTGGATTCTGAAGCCCACTTTCATCACCACTTTTAAAATGGACCTGACTTTTAAGAAACAGCCTGATGTGGAACCACGTTACTTATAAACTTGACTTGAATGCTATCACCCATTTCCCCTTGATATCTGCCTTTAGCATCTATTTGGAAGAAATTGCTGCGCCCCAGCCAAATCTTTCCCAGCCCTGGGAAACTCAACTCCACCTGGAATGCCTTGGCACCAAGCATGCAGGCCTGAAGTACCAGAGCCACACAATCCCACCATGCTACAAGACACAGCGTGCGCACATCATTCCTTCTACAAACTGCAGCCCCACTTCTTGTCTTGTGTTTGTTTTCTCTACATTATCTCTGGGTGCGGGGTGAGTTTAACTCTCCCTGGCTTCCACAGAACCGTGAAGTGCTGAGCCCTTTGCAGGGTCAGGACTTCAGACTGTAAACTGTGTATTAGGACTAGGCTGTCCTCTTTTGATGGCAGAAGAAGGTTGGTTCTTGTGGCTAGTGCACTGGGCTCAAGAACACAGGGATCAATTCCTGGCTTGGCCACAGATTTGCAGTGTGGCTTTGGGGCAGTTATTTAATCTCACTGTGCCTCAATTCTCCCATCTGTAAAATGGAGACAATACTACTTCCTCCCTACCCTTTAGCTACCTGGGCTGTTTAGATTAAGTGCTGTTTGGGGCAGGGATCTTTTTTTACCAATCTGGGGTGGAGCTTTAGGTGCTACTATAACATATGGAGATAAACCTATCTCATAGAACTGGAAGGGTCCTTGAAAGGTCATCAAGTCCAGTCCTCTGCCTTCACTAGCAGGCCCAAGTACTGATTTTGCCCTAATTCCCTAAATGGCCCCCTCAAGGATTAAACTCACAACCCTGGGTTTAGCAGGGCAATCTCAAACCACTGAGCTATCCCTCCCCCTGAAATACAAACAATAAGTGTCTAAGTCAAATGTCACATAAATTATGATGTTAACTGGTTTTTAATAATACAAATTTTGAAGAACCCAGAATATAGATTCCCTTTTGAACATGGACCATTTCCCCAACACCAGCAATAAACGGGCCTCAGCATCAAATACTATGCCCCCAACCCATACTATTGCCAGCCCTGCTAGGATAGCTTTAGATTGACTATGATGCTGTCACCATGTTCACATTTAAAATTATTTCCAGTGAAGAAAAGAAAATGCTCTTCAGCATTAAAGCAATGAATGTATTAATATACATTTAGGGAGAATCAAGGGTATGGGGTAAACAACTCAGAGTAAGAACAAGAACACCCCAAGCCAAACTTCTACTCCATCCCACCTTATTTTTTAAGCATTCCTATAATTTTAAGCAGCCAAAACCCATTTTTAAAACCCCCTTGTGGACAGAGCCCTTTAATGTCACGTTTCTGCCCAGAGTAAATGTTATGGCTGAATTATCAACCCCTGAAAGTAGGAGTTTGTAATGTAAATGGAAAGACATTTCATAATTGAAAAGGAAATATCCTGTAGGGAACAATCTGAACAGACAGGGGGGCAGGGTAAACTAATGACACAATAGTTCTTCTCAGGCTCTAACTTCTACAAGGATAATGCCACTAGCTGTATGTAACTGCCGAAACCAAGAAACTTTGCTCCTTGAGCCAAATTCATCCTGGGTCAATAGAGACACACCTGGGATACGTTTATGGAGGGGTTGGTATGATGGCATGTGACCCATCAGTGATGCCAGTAGCAAAAATCCCCGATGGCTGGAGATGGGACACTGTGGGAGGGCTCTGAGTTACTACAGAGAATTCTTTCCCAGGTATCTGCCTGGTGGGTTTTGGCCACATGTCCAGGGTTTAACTGATTGCCAGATTTGGGGCTGGGAAGGAATTTTCTCCCAGGTCAGATTGGCAGAGACCCTGTTTTTTTTTTTTTGCCTTCCTCTGCAGCATGGGGCATGGGTCACTTGCAGGTTTAAACTAGTATAAATGGTGAATTCTCTGTAACTTGAAGTCTTTAAAACCATGATTTGAGGACTTCAGTAACTCAGCCAGAGGTTATGGGTGTATTACAGGAATGGGCAGGTAAGATTCTGTGGCCTGCAATGTGCAGGAGTTCAGACTAGATGATCATGATGGTCCCTTCTGATCTTAAAGTCTACGAATCTATGGGGAAAATCTATGGGGCTTCCACAAGTGAGCACAGAATTCAGGACAATTTGTACTAAATCTAAAACATGGGGCTTGACTCCCCACTGCTTTGCCCATTGCATAGTTATTTACACTTATACAAAATAGGCATAAATGACCATATAGGGTGCAAGGCAACAGCAAAGCTTGTACTTAATTTAACATCAAGGTGGCCATAACCAGTGTGAAATAGCTAGTGCTTTATCGTACAAAGTGCATTTCATGCAGTCCCCTTTAGTCAGCTCTATTGATCATCCAGTTACATGGCACATGCCAAGAGGAGGCAATATATTGACAAGGTAAGTGCCATGTAACTATAGCATAAACACACAATGAATTCTGTTTCTTGACTCACTTAGGTTATAGGGTAATTACTTCTGCAGAGCTACTATCTGCAATTACCAGGTAATCTACAGGAACACACAAGTGCTATGTAGTTGTAACACACGCCAGGGGCAAGGTTAAATCAAAGGAATTTAGGAGCCCTTGGGGGCCGTAGAAAATCAGGCACCTCTAAATACCTTGGGCGTGATTTTCCACCCACACACGACTACAATGTAGCATCAATGGAGTTACTCCTGGTTTACACCAGGGTGAGTGGAGAATCAGCACCTGACATTTTGGCTGGACACTGCTGCATTATCAGTGTTTGGCACCCCGGCGTGACCACTATTTTAGATTATGGCCACTAAGTAGATTTTCTGGGGCAGAAATCTTTACTTGTGCAAACTTCCACCAGATCCTAAGGAGAGCCATGATTGTGGGAGGACTGCAGGATCTGTCTCTCTCCTTTTATTTATTTCAGCTACAGTACTTGGCCCTTGGTCTGTCATGCTATGATGCTCTTGCAATCCAGCAGAGAAAGGAATTGCTAAAACGTGTAGGCAACACATAAAAGGAGTTACAAGATGCTGGACTGCCTGCCTGGCACTTCCATCACCATCCTTAGCATCCCAATCCTCCTCCATCATTGTAAGCTGCAGGAGAGCTGATTTGCCTTTGCTTCTCAACTGCCTTGGTTTTAGCTCTGGAGAGGAGATGCCCAAGTGCCCCCTCTCTCTGCCTGGATCGGTGCCCATTGAAACTGCCTGTCAAATCTCCCATCCCAACCTGTGGTAGGAGTGTTTTCCCAGGCTACCAGCTGATCATGGTGGGGAGAAGGAAGACTGCTGGCAGTAAAGGGGCATGGAAGGTTGCCTGAGCACTGTCCCTCTCTGAGAACAACAAGGTCTATCAAAGACGTCTTATTAGCCAGTCAGATGGTCAGAGCTGGGATGGCTGCTGCTCTGGAGACAAGGGGAGAAAAGCAGTTTTAAAGACTACACATGTGGGCCCAAGACACAGCAGCACACTTCGCTCTGGGGAGCCTCCTGGCAAAGGGATGGGTGAGGTGCGGAGTGAGAAAGGGGAGAGGGTATTCAGTGATTTCCGAGGGAGCCGCTAAAGCTGAAGGCTAACTGGTATTTCACCAGCTCTGTGAGTTTCCATGGCCTGGCAGCATGAGGCTGCACTGTTACTGGACACAACATTCCCTAGAAAGGTTGGAAACAATGCATCCCTGATGTTAGTCCTATGACACGGGGGAGCAGAGATGAAAGCCCTAAAGTTCTGACCCAGACCCCAGTGAAAAGTCCTTTTCCTGTCCTGAGGAAGCCAAAGGGCCCATTAACAAATCGACATGGCCACTCAAAGAGAGACCCTGGAGTTTCATTGCAATCAGAGGCACGTGTGTGGTGGCGTGAAGTGCTAAGGTACTTTACAGATGCCTTCAAGTCAAGCCCTTCTATGGAATGAAGATAGCATTAGATATTAGATTAATGCAATAATACTTTGAACACCTATGGGAATCTTTTTCATCTGGGAATCTCAAAGTACTCATCAGTCAAGCTCTGCAACACCCCAGGAACTTTAATCTGTACTATGAAATCCATGAATAAGTGGAGGCACAGAGTGGTCAAATGACAGGGTGATCAGGGGGATAGAACCCAGGGTTCCCAATCTATCGCACTGTAATTTTTCATTTGAATCTCTCTTCTTTCCACCTCTCCTCTCATGATCCCCTGTAGGCAGAGCACAAGCCCAAGCCACATCACAGTCAGAGATGAAATTCTGCATCTACAGTATCTGAGTGGGTGTGAGATTAGGCACATCCAGTTCATCCAGCCTGAGTGCTCATGAAGGAACCCATTAAAGACTGCAAATCTTTCTGAATGGTCTGTGTACAATAATGGGAACTCACACGCATTGCACTGACTTAGTCCAAGTCCCCAGCAGCAGGAGTGGACAGGACATCAATGCAACGGGAAGGAATCCCTCCCTCCAGGCCATGGAGCAGCAGCAGAGCCAACCAGAGGTTGCCGGTCCAACCAGCTGGAGGATGGAGCAATGGCTGCTGGAGCTGTACAATGGTGGATCCACTTCCACCTGACAACAACACACTGGCAGCCCTCATGGAACGGCCTCTCAGCAGCTGCAGTTCTCCCTGCCGTATTGATGCAACAAAACTGCATCTGGTGCAGCTGCACCTGGGGCCCCTTTGCACTTACTTGCAGGATTTGCCTCTTAATAAACTTTTACAAACCAAAGGCACAAAACCCAAGGCTGCAGCTTTGGTCTCTGTTCATTTTTTATTCTGTTTTTTTTTCATTCCCAGGCCTGTCCCTTCACTCCCCCCCGAGACCCACCCCCCGTGGTCCCCAGAAACTTGGCTCCCACCGATTTTCCAAATCTTATGCATGCTGAGCTTTATCATGGAAGATCACAGCCCAGGTGTCCAGCGTTTGTAGGTCCCGCTAATCTTATCCAGATTCCTTCCTCCCTGGACTCTGCTTTATTTTAAGTAATACTTGACTCCTACTACAGAACAAAGGGCTCTCTCTGATCTCCCAGGTAATGGCATGCCCTCTATGTAGAGTGGAATAGAGTTAGAATGAACGCTCCAGAAACCCTGACAGTCCGTTTAACAAGGTGTCTAACATCCCATTTCCTCTGCACTTCCTCTCTCCTTAATCCTTTTATGCGAAACTCACTCAGGAGTAAGCACGTGTGAAATTGAGGACTCTCTAATACACATTGCACGACACAGACTCAGTGAAATAGAGTGTCTCAGCCTTGTTCCATCAAACAGTGCCAAGAAGCAGCAGACTTTAATCAAAGAGTCTTTTCCCTGTGTCCAGGGCTTGCTGCACTTTCAGAGCAAATAAAGAGTCTTTCCACTGACACTACTTTCCCCAATGCTTTGATCTTCTTAAAGCTCAGGCTACAAGAGGAAAGCTCAGGATACAAGAGGAAAAACAGGATGAGTGATAAGGAGAGTAACCCTTAATCAGGGTTTAAATTGCAACCCTGAAATTGAATGTCTCTGAACTTTGGGGTGGGAGGTGGGGAAGGAGTTGTAGACTCTGAACTGAGACCTGGATCCTCATTTTGCAAATAAGTGCTACCCACGGGTGAAGCAAAACCCCAGTTTCAAACCATTCTAGAGCAGATAAGGCTCATGCCAGCAATAATGTTCCTAGGTATTGGTAGCATGGTTTTAAGATGTGCTCAGCACCCACAGTTTCCATTAACTTCTCCTCCGAATTCATTGTAGGGTCTGAGAGAAATTTGCATTAAGCCAACTAAAAGCAGAAACAAAGCAAGTGACTTAATGAATGCTATGGAGGGTTGGATCAGTTTGAATAAAAGGCAGAAACCATTCAGGTCTTTGCCCAAAACTCAACAGAAATCTGTTCAAAGGACTATTCTGAAGTTTCTCTGAACTTTCTGGTTTCCATGCTTTTTGGTTGCGAGCTCTTGATGGTGGCTATGATGTTGAGTCAATGCAAAGGCAGGCTATTGGTTAACATGAAGGAATCCCTTGACTTTTCACTTCTTTACTGAGCTCTGCAATTAGGAACTCACACAGGCTGGCTACACTGCAGCAAGAGGTATGGAAAATATTCACATAGAAAGGCCAAATTACTTGAAATTGAAGGAGCATTTTTTTGCATGTTGAGATGAACCTGAAAAATTTGCAGAGAATTTTTGACAGTTCCATGGATTTGGAAGCTCAAAACCAGGCTGTGTCCCCACTGACACCGAGCCTACTTCCCCAGTGAAAGAAGGCTTTGAAGTTCAAAGTTCTCGATTTGAATTTGTTCCAGCATGCTTTCTAAACACAAAACTAAAATTGCACAGAAAAATGAAATGGAAGGGGTAGGGAAATACCGAAAAGAAACAGTGAATATTTTCATGTGAAATTTCTTGGAAATTCTTACACTAGTTTTGCACATCTCTAATCCACATTAACCTAAGATTTAGGCTAGTTACTATTCAAGACAGGATATATCCTGTATCAGCAGAACTATATCCTGCAACTGCAGGAAGACAGACTTGATCCAATAGGTTTATTATCTCCCCAGTTGCTAGGATCCTGTCCTAATTAGGATCTCACACAGACCAGATACACCAAAAGTCAATGACAACTTCATTTATACAAGGGACTCAGCCTGGGAAAGCTGCCTGGTGTTTTCAAGTGACCATCAAGATATTGATTTGGTGCAGTCAGGAAATGATACTCCATCTATGTGTTTGGTTCAGAATTTAGGGGGTGTGCCACTCTTATACAATAGGTGACCCTAAAGACAAAGTAATATGAGAGAATGCCATTTTGGGGATGCTCATCTCTGCCCCTGCACCTCCAATAGACTCAAACATTTATTTTTGACAAAGGATGCAGATGAATGATTTGCATCTCCGTTCACAAGCCTCTGCTGGAGTCAGTGCTTTAGAAACAAATGATTTGCAATGTTAGGCCCATACAGAAAAGAAGACAATCCTCATTGTACCATGGACCACAGATAACAGAGACCAAGATGAACAGTACTAAACCCATTGCCCCCAAATATTGAAAAAATGACCCAGTACAAAACAAAAAACGAACCCAAGTGCTTAAAATTTCAGTATTATCATCATATCATGTAAATGATAGCGTCCCTCTGGATTAGATTTATGGAGAGCAGACCTGGGATTGTAGAGATAAGGCGTTTTTAATCTGTGCACATAATTAGCTGAAGGGGAAATATAAAATGCTAGTAACAAATTGAAAGTCAATCTAAAAATGATACAACAAACATTAAGACCATTGTTCCCTTTCTTTTTTAAAAAGCACAAAATGCTACATTACAGTACTTCCCAGGGTTGAAACCTTAGCAAAAAAACTTGGCCCCCACTTCAATCTGCTCTGTATATTCAACGTCCTATTTTAAATGGATCAGTTTACTTGTGACTAAATATAGAGTGGATCTCACCATTTCTCGCTAGGTGGAACACTATAAAAGGTAAGTGGTACAATACATCATCTTAAAAGGTGGCTTATCTGGAGAGGAGGTGTAGGAAATATAGTGCAAGGGACAGTCTGCATCTAAGGCACAATTGGATTCCATTTTTCCTTTTGAAATAGGGAAGGGAGAGAACGTTACTAATGCCTGAAAAAAAAATGTCAAACCATAAGGCATGTAGTACGGGATATATTTCTTCAATTTGAAGGGAGAGACTGTGCAAATAAAAAGTATAGGGCTGTTAAAGACTCAGACAGCACCATTTCTAATGGTATTATCTGCATAGATCAATTACAGAAACACTTTCCTTCTACAGCATCTTCCATGCAAAGGCTCTCAACGCTCCTTACACACATTCTTAGGCCTTGGCTAGACACAAAAGTTGCATTGCTTTAATTTCACTGGTATAGCTTAAGCGGTACAACCCTGCTACTGTGAATGCCGTTATACTGGTATAAAAGTGCTTATACTGGAGTAAAGTCCTGTCTAAACTAGAAACCTACATTAACTATCCCAGTACAGTCAGACTGGTGCAAACCCCTAGCGTGGACAGTTATGTTGGGATAATGGTGCTTTAGACTGGTGTAATTTTTTCTGTATGGAAAGGGGAATAAGCTATACTGGTATGACACCTTTATACCAATGTAACAGTGCCCACACTGACAGTTGTACAGTATATCAATAAAACAAATCATAGCCCCTAGCCCACATAGTTATAGCAGTGGAAAAAATGTCCATAGACCAAACCTTAGATTTTAAGACCTAGAAGGGACCACTATGATTATCTAATCTGACTTCCTGGCCAGAAAATTTCATTCCAGCATTGGAGAAAATTATTCTTCCCTACTACATAAATGCCATCAAGCCCCAGACGACTCAATTAAGTCTTGTGAGCAAGGCCCGAGACGACTCTACTCAGATTCTGCCCACAAACATAAGCTCCTTCCACAATCCCAGAACAGCTACATATTTCTGGTAAAATGATGAGCAGGGAACCACTTAACAGTGCTGCTCTTTATAGTGGCCTTTGTCAAGATCCAGAGTCAACGCTCCAAGGTGAATGGGGCCATAAGATATGTGCTAGCAGGAGGAAGCAGAAGGCTGAATGGGCATAGTGACCTTTGTGAATTTTGGCAGCACAGACATTGACCAAAAATCAAGAGTCCCTGACAGAAGAGAAAAGTAAATCCTGGATGGAACTGGAGATTTGTGGCTGAGCCCTAGATTGCTGTGGACCGTTTAAAGCCCCTCTGACTGACCGTGTGTTCTCTCTCCCGCTTTAATACCTGGCTGTATATTGCTCAGACACCATGCACTGGGTAGATATATCTACGTGGCCTGACCCTGGAACACAGAGGTGTGCTGGGCAGGAAGATTATTGAACTAAAGTAAGTAATAAAGGCATAGGGCAAAAAGATGTGTTATGGTGTTTCCTTTGAGGCAAAGACAAAGAAGATACTTGGCTGTTTGTTGTGCCAGAGAATCATCCCTGATTGTTTGTGTCATAGTGGCAGATAAGTGCAAAAGAGATAGATGTTCTGTCTCCGAGGCACTGTTCTCATCTGTATAGTATGAATTTATGCCTGCTGGTTGCAAGGCTCATGATTCAGAGACAGTATATGACTGTGATCTGAGCAGAGGAAAGCCAGTGCTTTTATATTTGACGTCAATCTGCTTCATTCATGTTGTCAGTCAGTCTCCAAGAAACGTCCCCTTGTGTTAAAGTCAGTTTACCACAATTGCATGCTCTGTTGCATGACGGCCACCTTCCATATAAGGGCCATGCCAGGAGATGAAATGGGATGGGGTTCCATGTGGGGAGAGGGCATTGTTTAATCAAAGCCACTCTGTTCATTATGGTGGACTTGCTGGTTGATGAAGGAAGATTTCCTTCCCTGGTTGCTAGGCTGGGATATCTCCTTTCTCTAAACATGCCACTCCTAACAGAGGCTCCAAAGCAGCTTCTCTGCAGAACTGGCCAGGAAGGTTGGAGGGGGGAGAGGGGCAGTTTCTTTGGGGTATACCCAGCACTATGTTCTAAAAATTTAATGTTTCTTTCCTATAGCATTTGGCTGCCACTTACAATTTTAGAGCAACACATTAATTTGTTAATTGCAAAATGGCAATAATGGCTACCAATCGACTTTAGAAGCCCTGTGCAATAGTTGATTATTCTGTGTTTTAAATAGCGGCAGAGGCACACAGAGCACGGGGCAGATGTTCCATGTATGAATTTGTAAAAATCAAAATACACACAGACCGAGCTGAAACAGTGTCTTGGCTTTGAAAGTGGAGGAGATCAAAGAGCCCTAGGGAACTTTTAGTGGAGGAATGGGAAATTGTCTTTTCCATGCTGAGACCAGACCTACACTATAAACATATGAAAAATCCACACCCCTGAATAACCTCATTATACTGACCTAAGACCTGGTGTAGACAGTGCTACACAAGCAGGAGAGCTTCTCCCATTGACCTAGCTAGCGCCTCTAGGGGAAGTGGATTAACTATGCCAACAGGAGAAATTCACCTGTCGGTGTAGTACCATCTTCACTAAAGTGCAGTGCTGTACATGAAGAGTTAGGCACATGAGTTAGGGCACAATCCTGCTTGCATTGACTTTTGCATTGAAAGAGTGAGCCTTGAAGCCCTACATAAACATATGGTGCTGTGAAAATGTTTGGTAGTGGTCAATGAAAAAATAATTTTAAAAAGCCTGATTTTATGACCTTTGCATTCTCTTATTCCAGACAAAATCCCATTGGAATTAATGGAGTTACTTGCAGAGTAAAGCGCTGCATTACATGAGTAAGGGTGACAGAATCAGAATCATAACAATCAAAATAACTCATTAACGGGCTACCTAAAAGGATTTATGTGGAAGATTTATTGGCCATTCTACAGATGGAAAGTACAGACATAGGCACACACAGTATACAATAGCTACATACACCAGAAAAAATTAGACATATTTCAGAACATAAATTAGAAACTTTCCACAAACTGCTGAAAACAAATGAGAGCAAAGAAAGAGAGGTAGAGACAGATAGATAGAAATAGAGAAAGATCTAAGAAATTCTATTCTGTAACCTTACTGATAAGAAGCATGTTCTGAAGACAAATTCTTTCAAACTAACAGCATCAGTAGGACCTTCATTCATTCTCCCTATCTAAGCAAGTCTGTTTGGAGCATCACTTTCTCATGTCAGGGTTGTTTGTGCTTTCAGGAATGAAGAAGATTAAAGAATTTCTTCGCCCTGCGTCCCAGCATTCTCCTCCAAACTGGAGAGTTTGTTTATTTTGGTCTGTAAACTTCCCCTAATTTCCCTCAACCCCTGACTGCTTAATTTCATGCTTCTCTGAAACAAGATAATCAACTCAGTTCATCCTCTTACTTTTCTTTCCCCAGCTAATTATTCCATATCCCCACCCATTTGCTGCACCACTTCTCTGAGGAAGTTTAGACTCAGAGTGGGGAATATTGGGTTCAAGGAGGAAATGAGCTTTGCTGCTGCAACTGGACCCTCTGGAGAACAGAGGGGGAAAAAGGCTAAGCCCAGTGACGTTTCATTGATTTCATTTCCCCCCAAAATAGATCAAAGTATTTTCACATTTCTTGGTGCTTCTGCAGTTCAGAGGGACAGTAGCCAGGGACAAAAGACAAATGAAAAAGTTCTCCAGAGACTCAAGTTTGGACCCAAATCCCCCTCTCTAGGGTGGGCTTTATTGCAGGATTTCCAGGTTTATCCAACTAGAGATGGGTGAATGATTTTGACTGTTGGAAAAGACAAAACCAAGAACATTTGCAAAACTTGAAAGGTTTTGAAATTTCCTTAAAATTTTATTAAAATATTTAAAATATTTTAAAATGCTCAAAATTTAAAAAGAAATTTTATTTCAAGTCAAGCCAAATATTTTGTTCAACTTAAAACTTTTTAAAAAAACTTTTCAAAATTGCCAATGAACGAAAAGATCACAATTTACCCAGCTTTAAATCCAGCATGGCAGCAGAGGCCCGATTCACCATTGCCCTACATCTGTGATCATCATTTCCACTAGTGCAAAGCAGGTGTGAAATGCTGCCAAATCAGACAGGTTCCAGAGTAGCAGCCATGTTAGTCTGTATCCGCAAAAAGAACAGGAGTACTTGTGGCACCTTAGAGACTAAAAGATTTATTTCAGCATAAGATGCCACAAGTACTCCTGTTCTTTTTCCAGATCAGCAGGAACGCTAACTTTGCACGGGTATAAATGACTCATCTTTGCCCGGCCCCTTCTGCAATCAGGCCCTAACTTGGCAATAGTCTCCAGCTGCTGTTCCTTCCAGGCAGTTTTACAAGCAATAAACAAAAATAGAAGAACCAAAAGTACACAGCACACAAGGGTATCTCATATGCAGGGATGCTGGAACTAGGAGTCTGGGCATGCGGTAGCACACCCTGGCTTAAAGTGGTTTCCATCACATACAAGATTTACAGTTTTGTTCAATAGCTTTCAGCACTCCCACGACACAAATTGTTCCAATGTCACTGCTCATACGTTTTCCCCAAAGCTCCCCGGCCTGGCTTTAGGTCAGTAACTATTTCCAAAACCTGGCAAGTAAAACAAAACACATTCTCCAAAAAACGAGTGACCCCAGCATTTGGTTTGTTTGGAGTCTAATGTTGCTGCCTTTTTGTTGACCCGGTGTTCTCTTTTTAACAACCAGTCATCTACACGATTTATCACATTGCAGGCTTCTGTTGAGACTATCAGGATGCAACCTGGGAGTCAGAAAAATGGACAAGCTGGTCCAAAACAAGAACGTGCCTCTTCTCCCTCTGAGCCCGTGTTCCAAATTCAATCAAAAGAGATTTATTTTAGGTAACTTTATCCCAACCTGAGCTTTCCATGTCTCCAAGTGCCTACCCTTCAAGTTCCCAGAGCTGAGAGGAAATGAAGATGCAGAATGAGAAAGCCTGTTCAGATAAGACTTCTAGACTCAGCTCAGCAGATATGAGAAATCTGGACGTCACATAAAGCACCTGAACCAAGCATCCAAATCTCATCAATATTCAGACCTTTATAATCACTGCTGGAAGATCCCTATGTGATTCCCCAACCCAGAGCATGGGACCATGTCTATAATGATACATATGGTCACTTGGACATTCTTTAGCATCCTGACTTATTGATTACAGATGACGTCCCAGCTGCCTCCACCATTGTAGTAACCACCTTCCAGCTGGAGTGGCACGACATGCTTCCTCCTATTAGGTTGATGCCAATGCTAATAAACTAGTGAGAGCATGATACGCTTACTTTCCTTGCACAACAAAGGAACCACATTTAGATAGCCAAGAACATCATCTGTTGAATTTTGCCTCTTTCCCATGGTTAAGGCAATGGACAGAGACTCAGAAGAGCCAGATATTTTTCCTAGTTCTGCCACAATCTTTCTTTGTAACCATGGTTAAGTCATTTACTCTGTCTGTCCATAGGTTTCCAAAGGCTGCTAAATGGGGATAGGATTTCATACCCTTGCCCTGGGTATATAGCTGGTTTTTCATCTACTTTTGTGCTACTGAAGCTCAAATATTGACAGAGTGAGAACATGAGAAGTATAGTTTAATGGTGACTAATAGAAATTTTAATCTGAAGTCAAATGAACATTCACAGAATTCCCTCCTCCCGGTTATTCACATAGCTCACATAATGGTAATGGGCCACTCTCTTACCACTTCAAAAATTATTTTTCCTCCTTTGGTCTTCTGCTGTTAAGTGATTTATTGCGTTTGACTAACTGACTTGGTAAAGCAACCCCCATCCTCTCACATATTTATACCTGATACCTGCTCCTGTATTTTTCACTTCATACATCTGATGAAGTGGGTTCTAGCCCACAAAAGCTTATGCTCAAATACATTTGTTAGTCTCTAAGGGTACATCTACACTACCCGCCAAATTGGCAGGTGGTGATCGATCTATCAGGGATCGATTTATCACATCTAGTGTAGACACGATAAAATTGATCCCTGATCGCTCTGCCATCCACTCCAGAACTCCACCGTGGTGAGAGGCGGAAGCGGAGTCAATGGGGGAGCAGCAGTGGTCAACTTGCCGCCGTCCTCACGGCCAGGTAAATCGACCTAAGATACGCCGACTTCAGCTACACTATTCGCGTAGCTGAAGTTGGCATATCTTAGGTCAACCCCCTTCCCGTGTAGACCTAGCCTAAGGTGCCACAAGGACTCCTCGCTTTTTTTTATAGCTCAAATAGTTTCCCCCGTGTCTGCTCTCCAGGACGGGGAGTCCCACAGTTCCTTTTCTGTTGGATTATACTCTTCTTCCATGTGACAGGAACACAGAATGTAACCAGTGCCTTTTGACCAGTCACAACATTCTAACAGCCTCAAACTGCCTCCAACCTGTAGCAAAGTTCCCACTAAAGGATGCAAGCATGACTTTATAGATAGCCCTCATTGAAGAGGAGGAGAAAGATTATTTGTTTGGAGGTAGCACCTGAAGTTTCAGTTAAGTTGGGGCCCCACTGTGCTAGGCACTGTACAGACATAATAAGTGACTACGCTAGCTCCAAGGAGCTTACAGTTTAAGTGACAGGACAAAACAGGTGGGCAAGACAAATGAGTGGTCAGAGGGAGGGAGGACAGAGTAGCAATAGCAAGACAATGTTTTAGAACAGGTGAAATTGTCACCAACTTAATCAAATCATCCAAATAGGGTGCTGTTTAAGTCCTAGAATGGCAGAGGCTTTTTGCTAACATCGTATACACCAGAAAATGCTTAATTATATGGCCTAGCAAATAGTGCACTGGACTAAGACCCAGGAGACCTGAGTTCTATTCCCAGCTTGTCACTGGCCTGCAGAATGACCTTGGGCAAGTCACTTTATTGCTGTTGGCCTCAGTTTCCCCATCTGTAAAATGGGTCTAATGATACTGACGTCCTTTGTAAAGCGCTTTGAGATCTGTTGATGAAAAGTGCTACTTAAGAGTTAAGCATTATAATAAATGATATGCATTTGACAAGTCAATTCTTACATTAAATACAAGTTCTTTAGTAACTTAGTATCCTTTCCCCAGCTATCAGCTCCTTGCAAAGGAGGGGTTAGCATACACGTCATGTACATTGTCTTAGAAGATTGATTTCTCACCTGTAAAAGTGATCTACGTTCTCTCTCCTCTCCTGGACTCCTTAGTCAAAAGGGAAAATGGATCTTTTAAAGATACAAGTATCCATCACTATTATTTACATTCTAATATGCGTATGCAGCTCTCTCTGACAGGGGAAATGTAAATCAGATGGACACCATTCCCTGAATGCCCTAAAGAGCTCCATTCCCCCAAATTAGAATAGAAAATGCTCTTTTAAAATGCACCTTTAATATGTAAAAGCTGCTTTGCCCTGGCTCTAAATAAACCAAACCTGAGCTACATGCCAAATATAGTAGATGAAGGACAGGTGAGATGAGAGTATCTGGCCAAGGAATCAGTCCTAAACAGCTATTTATATTAATGCAAAGAAGGTACAATGTTCTTCCTCTTGATATATGCTGCAGTGGGATGCGGTTTTGTCCCACTAGTGAGAATAAAAACGTACAGTTCATGATAGGGAAAGTCACATGTGTGAGATAAAAAGCTCCTAGTATAATATATGTCCCTGCCATGTATTCTCATCAGGATTTTCTTTAGATCTTTGGTTGACAACAAGAAAACACTTACTCAAGGTTAGACACTGCTTTCCAGGCTTCTTAATAACCATTTCCTACCTCCTAGGGGATTGTGCCTCTGAAACAAGCCAAACTCAACTTTAGTTTCTGGCCTTGCAGAGACAAGAACTCATGTTTATGCTTCTTCGTTTTCCACTTTGCCCCACATGTGAACATACAGTACACAAATGTGCTTGTGTGTCTGAGCATATGTATTACAAGGATGTGGAGAGAGACAATTGGTCTGTATCTCTCATTGTCAGAACGCCCTTGACATTGGTCAATCCACATTAAAAACCATATTCATATTGTAACAGACCAGCTAGCGTGAATGTAAATCCCTGCCCTGTCCTACTTGAAACTGCTGCTTTAACTGTCATAGTCCCTATATGGCTAGTAGCTAATGGAGATTCTCCTCTAGCCCAAATGCTTTTGGAGCAGAAGGACAGAAGTTGTAGCCATGCTGGTATTGTGACGTGCAAATGTTGTGGTATACATTGTACTGACAATTTAGAAGTCACCAAATGCATGAATTTGTTACATACATTAACGTAACATACATTAAAAAAATTAATTTTTCATTCCCAGCTCATCCCACACCACAGGGGACATAGCCAGGATGCAAAGAACACTAGAAACTAGAATGCATTTTTGCCAACCAGTATAGAGGGAAGGCCAGTCCTACAACACACACTGCCAGCTACTTGTGGCTGAGCATGCCAACCCCACCATCAGAAGACAGAGCGTATTGCACTCATGAGGGGCTTTAAAGTCTTCCTACAACGTAACCAGAACCTGAACAGATCCACAGCACAGTTTGGCTGTGCATGTGTGTTGAACTCAGCTTCATTTCCTTTTTACTAGTTTGTACACCTCGGAACAGTTCTCTAGGGCAGTATTTCCAACCTCAAGTGATCAAAATTCACAAGTCATACGCCAAAAGAGCATGAGATTGGCTGAAAAATTCTGAGATTTTAAAAAAGAATACATTTTGGGTTCATTTGTCTTTTGTTTTATGAGCTTTAGGGGCTACTTGGGTCACATTTTCAAGCTTTTCTCTCTAACCATGAAGGCTAAAAATGTACTTTTATGTAAAAACAAATATTGTGACACTCGTAATAAAAACAAGAGACTTGGTAACGCTGGTCATAATTTTGTCATAAGGAGCTGCTTACAGATGTTACATTGGCACAAACTTACTTATGAGGCAAGGGTCGCTGATATAATCATCTTTCATCCTCAGCAGCATCAGGTTAAGGAGAGTACCCCCTCTGCAACCCTCCCACCCAGTCCTCATCAACCTAGGATTTAGCTCATCTGACTGAAAGTGGCCTTCACTGGCTTTTTCCTCACAAAAGCATAGGCCTGTCCCAATAGACCTCGCAATAAATTTACAGTGTCAAAATAGTGTATCACTAAGTGAAGATTATCTCTGTCCCATGCCCTGAACTGAAGAGCTCAGTCAAAGAATGTGTGATCCCCTGCCACTGATACCATGTCCCCAATGGAAAAGAGAGCAGAGATTAAAAAACAACACCTTATACACACAAACCCCAGGCCTCCTACATGACAATGCCGGTGTCAGCCTCTGGCTCTGCTAATCCAAGTGGTAGCATCTGCTATCTGAGGAAATATCTTTCAAAGGTTTATCATTTCAACAAATTAAGCAACCAATCTGGGTAAAGGTTTACGTCAATATAAACCATTGTTGGAAAGTGAGAGTGAACTCCCCATTGATAGTAAACCAGAGAGACAGTATGTGATCTGGGCAATACTTTCAGCTAGATTTTCTTTGTGTTTTGATTTTAACCCTTGAGTTCCCATTTATAGCCAGTGTCTGCTGAACTTGATTTCAATGGCCTCCTCACCTGGAGAGCTGTACTCGTAGGGTGCAATTTACTCCTGCATAGAGGCCCAGCACAAGACCCATTCTCACTCACGAGGGGTCTCAACTTGCACTCTCAAAAGAAAACTTAAGTGAGACTTACATAGTGCGTAGGCCTTGTGCTTGCCCCATCCTCCTTCATGGGGCAGGGCATGAATTTCACCCACAGAATCTAATATTTGCCATACCACTGCTGCATCAAGCCTGGCTTTTTTTTTTTTTTTTTTTTGGTGTGTCTCTTGACAGTGGCTAATACCAGATGCTTCAGTTGAGCACGATCTTTCCCCTCCAGACAATGCACCCTTGCAATTGTGCAGTGCTGTACAAGGAAGGAAAATTCTTCTGCCTGTTATGCCCGCACCCCAAAATCTTATGCTGGAATCTGAAGTTAGATTGCTGCCATCTGATAATTCCCAAAGCCAGGTGCTGGAGTGAGTCAAAGCTCCGTTGCATAGATGGCCAAGGATTCCAATGTAACTGCAATTTCTTTTCTTTGGAGCATATCTGTACTACAGCCTTAGAAGTGGCAATGGGAAGTAACTTGGAATTATTCTCACCACGGGAGGATATCAGCCCATGAGAGTCTTTAATGTTTGCTTTTAAAAACAGTTTAATATGGGAGCTATCTTGAGCCAGCTTCCCTTAACTGTGATTTAGACAAAACACCCTTGGAACAGTTAAGCATTCACCATTATTCCTAACTATTCTCAATACACTGAGAAGTAGCCTTTATGGACCATGTGATAAAGCATATTCTAGGTTCATTCTCTCTCTCAAGCTATCTGTAAAGATGTTTCCCTAAGATGCGTGCAACAGATATTGCTTTACACCAACATGTAGGGGTCTTAAAATTTACTTGGCTTGACATTTCAACCATTCCAAAAAACAAAGCTTAATCAGGCAGCTAAAACACCAGTGATAAAGTATTCTTAGGATAGTTTTCCTTCTAGGTTGCTGCTTTTTGACACATCCCCTGGTTCGGCAATAGCATTTCCTCTAATTATATAAAGAAAAGCATTAGAAATAAACCATTAATTCTTGACCAAAGACTGAAAGGGCTTCCATGATGTCTCAATGGACAAGGGAGGATTAAAACAGGAATTAGAAATCCCAGCCTAGACTAATCCAATCCCTTCTCAATTCTTTCCTACAAAAGAATATAGATGTCACCGATCAGAAAACGTTCTAGGTTCAGTTGTGGCTTGCCCACAGCCAAGGGAAGTGTGGTTGAACTGCCCCTGAGCAGACCAGAGTTACCATGTGCCTTCTAGGCTCCCCACTGCTCTGCAGAAAAAGTGCCTGCACCTGGCTTAGCATCCGCTGACATGCTGGAGGAATCATGCTATCCAGCATGGTGGGGATGTAGAGGTTGCTATCCAAAGTGGGCAGGGGGGCTATCAGCCCAGGTTCTACTCACTTAGGGTGACCAGATGTCCCGATTTTATAGGGACAGTCCCAACTTTGGGGTCTTTTTCTTATATAGGCTCCTATTACCCCCCTTCTCCCCAGTCTCGATTTTTCACATTTGCAGTCTGGTCACCCTATACCCACTTCCCAGCCCTATACCCACTTCCCAGTGCATCCTGCCCATTTGCATAGTGGGAGTGAGATGTATCAACCTTATAGAGGTTCCCTTCCCCACCTAATTACCTGTGCTCCATACAGCTCATTACTTCCTGGGGCTGTTGTGGACGGTGGATGACAATTTGCCTCTTTTATTACTTTCTCTCTCTCTCTCTCTCAGCATTATTCAACCTGTTTTATTAGTCAATGATGTTAATTGACAAGATTTGGTATCCCAGGAACAAGAAAGCTTGGTGGCTAACAATTGGCAACTTAGGCCAACAAAGCACAATTGACCACACACCATTGAAACTGTCTTGAGGCTGGCTTTGAGACAACCCTGGTCCTGGTGATTTGTAGCAGCTGGACTGGACAAGCCACAGAACAGAGAGAGAGAGGAGTGCACATTCATTCACAATAAAGCATTTACTTCTCATACAACCCAGCCAACTTGGATTATTAAAAAGAGCCACCACATTATATATTTCAGTCAGGAAATAATTCTGCTCTTGGAACACATGTCCCCATATTATTAGGCCGATTTGCTGGCTGTCAATGACTCAGGATATTTGGAAGAAAAAACAATTTGCTCCCACTATTTACTTCTTCCTCCTGTTCTCAACCCAGAGATCACACAAATGTTTTCCCACACCTCGGCTGTGAAAGAGACACTTTCATCAAGGAGGAGTAAATCACAATAACAGGGAAATAATCCTTCCCCTGAAATGTTTTATTTATTTATTTTTGCTTCACAGAAGTCTACATAAAAGTTCATAAATTGTGGCGATGGCTGCTGTTTGGTTAGCAGTTCAGACTCTAAATGAACCTCCCCTACCCCTTTTTGATACTGTGTCTTGACAAGGGACTGTTGGGGCAGGGATGTAAGGCACTCTGGCATGAGTATGCCTTTTCCCCCTTTAAATCTAACTCAGGTAATGAAAACGCACAAGAAAATAGTGGGGTGCATCTGGGAGTAGTAGAAAACAGTTAGATCTTCATAGAGCCATAAAGAAGTAAACAGTAGGCTGCTATGAAGATCTATGGGGCCCCGCAGTGCCATTGTCTTCAAAAGGAATTAAAAACAAATTGCTGAGGGCCAGCACATAATTTAGAGACTCACGGCAATTTTATGACTTGCTAATGTTCCTAATTACATGCCCGTGAAAGGCTTAATTAATTGGGGGATGTAGCAAAAAGTAGAGCCTGTGTTTGTTATCATGGTTCCACTGCATTGATTTTAGTGCCTATGGAGAATTTAGGGCCTCTTTATTTGCACAAAGAAAATGCAAGTCTCTCGAAAAATGCACATTAAGATCAACCCCTCGCTGCTATCTAATATACTTTCCTCTACTTAACCAAAGCGCTTGTAATCATATTTTGTAAATGTTGGTGCCGTTAATTGCATTGTGAGAGAAAATAGGTTCCGCTCGACTGGTTGTGGAGAATTTTATAAAGTTCTTTCCCTGCTCCCAAATCCGAGGACTCTCTGAGAGAAACTCATCAGGAAGTTCATGTGGCAGGATGATCTGGTGCTGCTGAGCATGATTTAGGAAACAGGAGAGCTCCCTCCACTTTCTCTTCCTGTTAGCATCTCTCACACACTCTCCAAGAGGATTTGGAAGGACTCAGGGATAGAAAGTGAGTAAAGGCTTTGGCACATCCTATAGGGACACTCTGCCAAGGAGGCTTTCCAGTCCACGGTCTTGAGAGTGCCAATTGTGTTTTATGCACATGCTCACAACCGGAGTATTATTTTGTTGTTCCCAAAAGCGTGGTCGGTGCTTCACAGAAGACAGAGAAAGGCATGGCCTCTGCCCCAGCACGCTTAAACAGGATACCACATGGGAAGGTGACCAAAAGTAGGACATGGGGAACCAACTTCACTAATTTTATAACAGAATTTGGTTTTAGATCGATGGGCAGACTTCTAACACGCTGAAGAGCAGGGCTGTTTGACTCCAGGGTTTTGGTTGAGTCATTATAGTGAAAGGGCACTTCAGCTGAGAAATATGGATCCCAAGTTCGACCCCCTTCCCTCAAGCCATCAGAGATCTATGAGTGAAAACTGCAAAGTACCACATCCCTACAGTGGGAATAAAAATCTGTCTTGTCATTACTGATGAGCAAGAAAATTACAAGAAAAATCTATTTGGACCAATGGAACATCACAGCCCTTTCCCAGCTCTACCAGAGCTCGTTCCCAATAGAGACATCATTTTAATCCTTTTACTGACAGAACACTACTAAGGCACCCTTTCTGCCCAGAAGCTGTTTTATTGACAGGACATGGAAACAGCTGGACATTCCACTAAGGAGATGGTTCAGTAAAAGTGACTTTAAGGGATCCAGTCTCCAGCCAGCTAGCTCCAAATGTTGCTAAAGGTTAAGTATCTCAGGTAAAGGACCTGAATTAATTCAGTGCAATGCATCTGGGTGAGCACCATTAGAACCCAAGTGCCTGACTTCACCGGAGGAGTGACAGCCATCTTCCTGTATGTATCTAAAAGACACAACTCTGACGTGTTATCAGCGTGTAGCTGACCAGCTCGGCTCACTATCTAAATGATCATGAAGTCCAGTATCCATGCAGCAGTAAGGAGAGACTCGAACATAAGTACAATGGCACAATACAAATAATAAATAGCAACGATCATATTCCTTCGGTATAGAACCTTCTAATAGAGATTTGTACTTGAATTGTCATTCCTTGGCAGAGAAATAATGGATTTAAGGTTCAGATAATTTAACACGCACTCACACACACACACCCACACACATACACACACACCCCTCTCCAAAAAAGAAATTAAGGCAGGACAAAGATCTTTTCCAAGTTCTTATGCTAAGTGCATAAATAAAGTAAAGAAAATCAGTTCTCTGAGCTTTTGACCGGTGCACGAGATACTGTTTCCAAGGAGTGTTAGATATGGCATGCAAAAACAATCATGAAACATTTAAAAGCAACTTGGGAAAGGAAAATGCATTGGAAGGAAGGAGGGCTTTTTTCAAGTGAACTTCACATTTTCCTTAAAATCCTTTTCTCCTTTTCTTGGCATGAGTGTCTCTATGGATTTCTGCACTCAGGAGCTCCAATGAGTTGGTAAGAGTGGTGCACTTATGCGGGAAACTGTGATGGCCACTGATCTGAAGGAAACACCCACTGGGGGGGATTGGTAATTTACGCTCTCAAAGACCAAGGGATCTGCTGCCCGAGCATAAACTGCAAACTGTGTCAAATTAGGTGGTGCTGGGTTTGTCACACTAGATGGCCATACAGTAGGGAATGAGTTTGAATTACAAGAATCATTTCATGTAGGGGAGAAAGTTAGAGTCTGATTCCATATGTTTAAGCCTAGTGCTTTTAATCTACTAAATCATTAATCTTCTTCCTTTCTGCCTCTCCTCCCCCATTTTTCTTAAAGGGGTGAGTTTTCTCTCTCCCTCTCATGCATACACACACACACACACACACACACACACACACACACACACACACACACACTCAAACTTCCACACAACCACCTTAGACTTGGCTGGGATAAAGAAACTAAACAACCACAGAGTGAGAAGACTTTCTCCTTCTCCTGAACCTGGACAGTACACATTGTGTTGTAAGATCAGTTTTATTGTGTGCATGTGTGTTTGTAACACATACTATTGACAAAGTGCGTGTGGGGAGGTTATTACCAACCAGCCATCATTTCATATAATACCACAATTAAAGTGGAAGGACTTGATATCCTGAGTCACAAAGTTCCCTCAGGAAAAGAGAGACACAGACTTGCCTGTCTAGGCTGCTGGTTCAAATGCAGTCCATGCTGGTCAAGACTGGAAGTCATTACCATGTTCGATGGCTGTGTATTGTATTGTATTGTAATGGACAGTTTTCCTCATCTCAAAGCCACCACCACAAATACCAGCAGTAACAACCACAACAAACAGGCCAAGAACTGTAAGGAGGAACTACTTTCTCACACTTAAAAGTGGCCTCGCCAGCTCAGGGCTGAGACGTGTTGGTCAGGGGCAGCAAGCTTGTGGAATACTTGAATTGACACCGGCCCCTTCTCAACCAGCACTGTGGACGAACAGAGGATCTCAGTCCCCAAGACTGTTCATCTGGCACTTTCACAAGCACCAAACTCACTCTAAAAATAAATATTACATAAAACTGAAGTAAAAAGAAAACCCTATGTATCCACACACCTGACTGTGTGCGACTATACCTTCCATATACTCCATCTAGCTTAGTTACTTCTAATGTATCATCATTTGGCTATCCCAGAGCCGAGGCGTAGTGGTAACTATTAAAAGTTGGACATGCAACTGGACCAAATGCAGTAGTTAAACTGTTCAGTTTTTTTTTCTTATTTTAAGTCTGTGGAATATTGTAAAGGTAATGAGAGTTGTGGAATAAACATGCATTTGTAATGGTGTCTCTTGCACATCATCGTATTTACACATGTCTATATGGAAAATCATTAATATGGAGGAATAGAGAAACCTTTTGAGGTTCAACACATGCAGTCATTAAAGTCTCAACACATCATTGGCTGCCTCAGTGTTGTAGTGAAATGGCTAACATTGACAGGAGTGCTCTTTTGCTGTCTACTGCTAACAGCAAAAGAAGATTCTTCTTTAGCTCAAATGATAGGGGATTGTGTGTCTGGAGCAGGGAATAAGAGAGTTCTATCCCCACTATGGCCATAAAGTTCCTAGACAACTGAAGTACCAGGTTACCATATTGATAGGAACAAGCACATGAAGTCATGTGACTGAAAGCTGTTCAGGGCTGGGACTGTCTTTCTTATGTGCAGCGCCTAGCACAATGTTAGATAATGAACGTGTGATCTGGTTTCCAAAATAAAGTGGCACTTAAACTACTTGACACTGTCCCTTGACCTGTAATTTAAGTCCCAAATTTAGGCTGCGTTAACAAATAGGGAGGAGGCTAGTTTATAGCACTTAACTCAAAAAGAGATGTTTTGATTGTTTTTTAAATGGATGGAAAAAAAATTTTTGAAAGCAAAATGTCAACATTTCCTTGTGGTGCTGGAAACCGAAACACAACGTGCCAAGCAAGAGAAGGAGGTCAAGTGAAAGGAACTGACCGGCTCACTTGTTTTATTCTTACTTATTGGTATTCTGGTATCAGCTAAAGGACCCAGTTGGGCATCAGGCCCCATTGTGCTAGGCACACACATGAAAAGAAAGACAGGCCCCCTGCCCCTGCCCCGTTCTGTTTCAAAGTCCTTTCTGTTCGAGTCACGTAAGGAATTTCAGCTCAGATGGGGGAAGGATTTTTTATTTTAAATAGCATTTTTAATCCTGACAATGTTGTTAAATCCACAACTGAGTAGCACTGTGTATTATTTTGGCATGAGGAGGAAGCATAAGCATCGATTCTTGCCCCATTGCACCTGAGTCTATCCTGCAGCCGGCTTTAGGTCTTACTGCAATGTCACAAATGCGAGAAAAAAGTGAGCCAGGTTTGACTTGTGCTCCTAAGAGGAGGAAACGGCTCTTGAAATATAGTTGCTTCTTTAATGATAAGACCATTGACAGGAACATGAATGTCATGAATACTTTGATCTCTAGGCTCAGAAGCTTCAACCACAATTATGAGTCAAGAGGGTTGAACATGGGCAGCAGCTCAAGGAACACCCTAGAGAGTGATGCAGTAATTAGAGACAAAACCCAGCACATCTCTGCCTACACCACTCGCCTGAACCAGGGAGGGGGTGAGCGTGGCAGGAAAGAAGCCATATCCTTCAGAGAAACATAAAACCGACACGACTTTATACATTTCAAAGCAAAAATCTTCAAAGATAGGTAAAATGCTAATTCCGCTAATGTAGGTTTTTATGTATATGCTCTGAAAAGGTAAAGCAAATTAATCACCAGCTTTACCCCCTAATATATATCTGTGGTACAAATATATTACAGCATGTCAGATCTAAGGAGATATATCTGAACAGCGGTTGTTAAAAGAGGGTTTCGCTTTTCATGCTCTAATACAGTTATTTTGATCTTTCAGTCTTCATATTTTTTGTTCTCATCAAAGGAATGATGGCGCTAGAGATTAGGATGTTATTTATTTCCCTCTCACTGTCCTACCGGTGTTAATCACTTCTAGTGTCAACAGCTGCACAAGTCTGGCTGCTGCCAGAGAATACACCTTGCAATGCTCTTGGAACGGACTAGAGAAGCATTGCTGAACTTCCCTGCTGGTCAGAGCAGTTCCTGCTGATAACCCAAGACAAACATTTCTTGTTTTAGGTTAGGATGACCTCTCCCTCCCCGTTTCCCCCTAGAAAAACCCTGGACTACAATACACTAGGGGAAATCTTATGCAAATTAACAGCAACAAGTTGAAAGAGACCTCGATGAAGTACATCCAGGTCAATTGCTTAATTTGTTGAAATGATAAACCATCTGTCCCAGATTGTCCCACAAAGGTACTTGCTGGATTAAAATCCTGCTATATGATGGAAAAAGACACCTGAGCTATACCCAGCTTGATTCCACACATCAAAGCAAATGGCTTAGAAGACACAGACAAAGGTGGGAAATGCCATGCTGCTGGGAAAACACACAACTAAACTCCATGCCCCTCTCCCACAAGGGAACCTACTCAACTGAAACGCCCAGGCTACAGTTGAGGAGATTAATGATGCTAGTTTTTCTACATTCCATTACACACACTGTGGTAGGGCCCAGAAAACTTTAGATTGGCTCGAAAGGGTTGAGCTTTGCCCCATCAAGATGATCTCAGGGGTTCCGGCAGGCCACAGCACTTATGCATTTGGCATTAGATGATACCTCCAAAGTTTTTTCTGAGAACTGAGTAGCATTGGGAACCAAGCCAATTAGGAGAGGTGACATTGCCTAGCAGTTAGAGCACCTAACATGGCATTGGGACTCCTAAGTTCTGTTCCTGGCTCTTCAACTGTGTGACATTCAGTAAGTCACTTAGGCCTGGTCTAAACTTAAAAGTTTTGTCAGCAAACCTACATCGGTTGAGTGTGAAAAATCAGCTATGCTGACAAAAGCCATAATGTAGACGCAGTTATATCAGCAAAAAACGGGTTTAGTTTATTTCACTCAGGGAACTGCTATACGCAGTATCTCCCTGAGGAGGGTTTCCCAGTACAGCTATACCAACACACCCTTTGAAGCACAAACCAGGCCTTAGGCCTTTCGAAATGCAGTCATCATGGAGAGGTTCCTTCATTCGGAAGGAAGGTGCTATAGCATATTAATTCTTCTTCTAGGCAACAGGACTGCATCCTGGGACAGGCCCAAAACCTGTGGAGGGAGACCCACATCTCCAGCCCCCATCTGTTTTGTCAAGGCCTGTGCACGGTTATCTACATGGGGACTAGTGTGAACAAAATATAATTTTCTGCTGAATCAGCCTTAAACATAGTAGAGTTTTTAATGTTTTGCAAAGCAGTTCCCCTGTTGGCTAGGGCGGGTTCAAGGATAAACACAAACCTTTGTTTCAGGGCTGGAACAGGCCATCTAAATTAGGGAGGGTCTAATTCCTAGCTGACGGAAACCACAATGTCGCTCTCCTTTTTCCTCCTGGCCCCATTTGTTTTTTTGTCCTTTTTTACTTGTTAGTTCTCCCCTTTTTGGGGGTGGGGGAAATCAAAATATAAACGCATAAATAAATACATAAATCTGTGATATACAAGTACAAAGCAGTAGTACAAACGACCTACTTATCTATAATTAACTCACAAGTAAGATTTTAGCAGGTGGGAAATTAAACCCAAGATAGAGTGACTTATACTTCAGATCAAGTCCAAACACTGTGATGTTCACGTTCCATTTTATGTAGGTGCTATGATCAGCTGATGTTAACTATACGGTCATTTATATAGGCTCCAGTTCAGCCCAGCAGGTAAGTATACAATTACGTTCATTCCTATTTAGCAAAGCACTTGAACAGCTGCTTAGCTTTAAGCATATGCTTCAGCCCCATCAAGGTTAATGGGGATAAGCACTTGCCGAACAGAGACGGATTGATGAATCAGGGCCTCATACCATATAAAGAAAAAAAATGCTCATCTCAAACTCTAGTCGTCCTTAACTATAATTTAAAAGCAAAAATCACCAAGACAACAAAATCAGCAACCATTTCTAGTGTATACTGCCGAAGCCAATTAGGTTATTCAGCAAAAGGGAGAAAAAATGAGGAAGACTACCCCATCCTTTCTAAAGATGACCTTTCAAGCACCATCCCAAACCTTCAAAAATCTCCCAGGAAAAGAAATGGGCCGGTCATGATTTTATAACGAACGGTTACTATTTTGGGATTTTAAACAAAATAATGATGCAGATAACAATAAGAGGTTTCCCCAAAACAAATGGATCTTTTAAAGGTCACAACTAGTGTATGGAAAGTTCACATATATTGATATATGATAAAATGAAGAGTAAAAAAGATATAGTCATATTCATTACTGTCAATCAATCTATTTGTAAAACAACCAATAGACAAAAGTCAGTTCAGCAGCCAAAATATCAGTTTCCTATTGGATAGGTGAGTAATTTTTTTTTTGTAGCATTGAAAAAAGAGAAAAAAATGGGTTGGTGAGATGCTCATGGCTGGCTAACTTAAGTCCATTTGCACACCCAATTTATACATTCAGATTAACAGTCCTGAACTACAAGAATGCTAAAGATTTCCCTCTCATGCTTTGGATATACCAAATAGGACTCAAACCAGTTTGATTGTAACTTGCTTCTACCTGATTATTATACAAAAGTTACTTGCTTAGCCCCCGATTCAACAGAGCACTCTTTGTGCTGAACTTTACACATGTGAGTAGTCCCACTAAAGTCAAGACTGTAGGTGATGTAATCAGCTTTCCCAAACACGCCTTTATTTAGGTTGTGTATAGACTAGAAAAGTACCCATTCCACACGCTAGGTGTCTTTGATAATCTAAAAGCTCAGCATACATGAAGACTGAACCAGCAGCTGTCATCACGATATATAAAAATTGAGGTCTACCATCTCAACTCTGAAATAAAAAAAACCTGCCACAGAAAAGTTCCACATAGCTAGCAAAACATCATTGTCCAGACAAGCCCAGTGTGTCTGAAATGTGTAAGTATGCATAAACATGGGCTTATGGAAAACAGATCCCGTCAAACTAACTTGATATCTTTTTCTGATGAGATTATAAGTTTGGTTGATAGAGGTAATAGTGTTGATCTAATATATTTAGACTCCTGCAAGGCACAGGACTTGGTGCCACACAACATTTTGATTAAAAAGCTAGAAAAATATAATATTAACATGGTGCCCATTAAATGGATGGAAAGCGGATGGATAAATAAGTCTCAAAATGTAGTTACAAATGGGGAACCATCATTTGAGCAGGTGCGTTTCTAGTGGGATCCAACAGGGATCTGGTCCTGGCCCTACACTATTTAGCATTTTTTAAATCCTTGCTGATAAAGTTTGAGATGATATAAAAATTGGGGGAGTGGTAAATAATGAAGGGGACAGGATGATCTGGATCGCTTGGTAGGTTGGCTGCAAGCAAACGATGTGCATTTTAATGCCACTGAATGTACACATATCATCGAGGAACAAAGAATGTTGGCCATACTTACAGGATGGGGGACTCTATCCCGGGAAGCAGTGACTATGATAAAGATTTGAGGGTTGTGGTGGACAATCAGCTGAATGTGAGCTCCCAGCATGACACTGTGGACAAAAGGGATGACTGCAATCTTTGGATGCATAAACAAGGGCATCTTGAGCAAGTGTAGAGAGGTCATTTTAGCACTAGTGCAACTACTGCTGCAATCCTGTGTCCAGTTCTGGTGCTCACAATTCAAGAAGAATGTTGATAAATTGGAGAGGGTTCAGAGAAGAGCCATGAGAATGATTAAAACATTAGAAAGCATGCCCTATAGTAGTAGACTCAAGGAACTCAATCTATTTTTCTTAACAAAGAGAAGGTTAAGGAGTGACTTGATTACCGTCGATAAGTATCCACATGGGGAACAAATATTTGATAATGGGCTCTTCAATCTAGTAGAGAAAGGCAGAACACAACTTGTGGCTGGAACCTAAAACTAGACAAATTCAGATTGGAAATAAGGTGTACATTTTTAAACACAGAGTAGTGAACCGCTGGAACAATTTATCAAGTGTCATGCTGGATTCTCCATTGCTGGAAATTTTAAAATCAAGGTTGCATGTTTTTCTAAAAATAAGCCATAGGAATTTTTGTGTGTGGAAGGTCTCTGGCCTGTGTTATACAGGAGGTCTAGGGTGACCAGACAGCAAGTGCGAAAGATTGAGATGGGGGTGGGGGGTAATAGGAGCCTATACAAGAAAAAGACCCAAAAATCAGGACTGTCTCTATAAAATCAGGACATTCTATGAAATCTATGAAAGTAACACATCAGGTTGTGTGTGACTCTAGGGCTGCTATAGGCTGGACCGAACCTGTAAAGTCACTATTTCAAAATAATGTTTTAAAAGACTACATTAGCTCCCAAACTAAGGAATATGTCAGACCTGTGGAATAGACTAAGAAGGACTGCTAGTAATGTATACAAGTGCACAGATAATTATTTCAAGGAGCATTTCCAGCCTAACAAATCCCAAAGAGACAAGAAATAGGAAAAGACCGCAGGATATAATGTCTTTGAAAAAGGTTAAACCAGTGACATTGGCTATCAGTCGCATTGTGTTCCTTGCCTTAAAATGCTGACACTTACATGCTTGATGGTAACTACACGGCATAGGGGCACCTTTGCTTTCACATCAGAACTGCTGACATGAACAAGAGCTGATTCAGATGGGCATCCAAACATTAAAGTCCTTGCCTATTTCCATAAAATGATTGGCAGGATGCCTACTGTTAGTCAGGTGGTCGCGGCGCTGATAAATGGCATCTTGACAAAAAACTTTGCTACACGTTTAGCAAAAAAAAAAAAAAAAAGCAGCATATTCTTTTTCTTTTTTAAATTACTTGACTTCTGAGAGATGAGATGTCTCATTTCTAACAATCAGATCCATCTGATGATTTTGACCATTTAGGATCCACTCCAAGAACAAGAGGGGTTTTTCCTTTTCAGCCCTAGCTCAGCTGAAACTGTCCTCAGATTTCTCTGGGAAAACCATAGCCATGGTTTGCAGGAAGATAACTCACAGTAAAACAAAACTGAAATTCAATATCAATTCTGAGACATACAGTCCTGATCCACAAAGCCAGTTTCTGCCTGCAATTTAAACTTCAACAAATGCATATTTCTTAAAAAAAAAAAAAAAAAAAAGCACAGATCACTTACTGCTGATTTCCAGCTAATCCATCAGTAGATCACTGCCTGAAAAAAAGAAAAAAAATCTCATTTCAAGCCCTGATAATATTTCGTTCAGCTTTTGTAGCTTTTTAGGAACTTAATTCCAGGCATTTTTCTTAACATAAGGTTTAAAGACTACTTCAAAGATGAATGTTCTTTTACATCTGTATGGTATAATGGGAGCTTTTTTCTCTCCTCCAGAGATCAAAATGCTGTTTAATTTCTACCCCCCTTCCACCTCTTGTTTTTTTTTAAATCCTGCAAATATCTTGTGAGTTGGGAGGCCCAGGCAGGGCGCTCTACTGATGCTGATACTTTACACATATTCCAACCCCCAGCCCTGCATGGAATAAGATTGTCATGAAAACAGGAGTAGTAGTGACGACACTGACTGTTCATTATTCATTCCTTTACAAAGATGGAATGTCATCACGTGACCTAGCAACAATGCTGGGAGGGTGAAATATGCACTCTGCTTGGCTTTCACTGGACATCAGGGCTACCCCTAGACAAACCCACAACCACTATGACCTTGCTCCTATAGTGCTGGTAGGGGATGGAATATTGTTGGGCTCCAGCAAAATGTGTCTACCACCAGTTGCAGTGTGTGGAAGTAAATCTCAAGCCCTCTTGAATGACCACTCCTCCTGTCTCTATTTCATGGCCAGAAAATGGGGGTTGGTGCAGGCAGAGGAATAGGAGGGTGAGATTTTCAAAGATGCCCAAAGGATTTTAGGTGCTCAATTCCCCTTGAAATTATATGGCTCGGAGACTCTCTGTCATAGTATGTGGGGAGATACTTCAGCACGAACTGAGGTCCCTTCGAAGGCCTTGCTCCTGCTATTAGGCAGGAATAATGGCATTTTCCCATCCTGAAGTCTCACTAATTATGGAACATTCCCTATACATGAATGGTCCATGCCAGGGGGCGGGGGAGCAAAGGGGGAGAGGGGTAGAAGGCCAACAGTTAAAGAGAAACAGCTAAGTATGGCCAGTTACAGATCACTGGCGGCAGAGTGGTAACAATAGCAGCAAATGTTATGCTGCAGGACCAGGATGACCCAGCAGTGTGGGGACAAAGTATCAGTGACAAATTGGGGCCTTCTACTAGTTCAAAAAATCCAAGCAAATCTGGACACTCCAGGGCCAAGATTAGAGAGCTGGGCTGTGGGTTTAACAGCATGACTCCCATTGACCTCAATAATGGGGGGTACTCACACTACAGAAACGCAGCACACTGTTTGAAATGTGCCCATCAATACCAAAATAAGTTGGGACAGGGCACATGGGATTTCATGGAAAGGCAAAGTGACTGAGGCCACATAATCTGCCTACCACTGATGCTATCTCATGCTAAAGATTTATCTTTCCATCGGCTTGTACACCCATCACCATAGTATCACAGGGCCACACATACATTGATGAACGTATCCCCGTTGCACCCCTTTAAGATAGAGAAGCACTGTCATCATTTACTGTGATCTTGGGGAACAGACTCAGAAAAATTAAGTGACTTGCCTGCAGTCACAGAGCTAGTCAGTGACAGAACCAGGAAGTGAATCAAGATCTGCTAGTCTAGTGCCAACCTGCCACAAGAAAAGATAAGAGAAAGTGCAAGAAATAGAGCTTCTTCCCCCAAAACACAATCACAGCACTTCCTACACAGGAAGAGGAAAGATGGCCTAGTGGAGAGGGCAGTGGTCTGGGACTCAGAAGAATTGGGTTCAAATCCCAGCTCTGCTACAGACTTCCTACATGATCATGGGCAAGTCACTTAATCTACCTTGTACCTCAATTCCCCTCTGTGAATGACAATACTTCTCTACCTCACACGGGGATTTGGGAGGATAAAACCCTTTAATAATTGTGAGATGCATGGGTACTATAGAGATGAGAGCCATATAGATAGAACAGAAAAGTTGGAGTCCATGGGCAAGAGTTATATGTTTCTTGCACGGGGTGAAGGAATTTATCTGTACAATCACCACTGGGTTTAAATGTCAGCCAGCTTTCTCGTATCTCATGTCTGTCTTGTCTACTTACACTGTAAGTTCTTCAGGGCAGTGACTGTGTACTGCAATGTCTGGTGCATTGGGGCATGGTTCTCAGTTGGTCCTTAGACAATAACATCCTCACCTTGGTACCAGTCAAGGTCTGATGGAGATTGCTTGGATAACTGGACTTCAGTCCTGCTTCTCTGTCATATGACTCGAATAATGTAGAATTTACCTTGGAAACAAAACAAAAAAACCCCACAACCCACATGAGTGTGAAATGCGACTGCCAATAAACTAATCCTCAGCAATCAACAAAATTAATTGTGTGAACATCATTGATCAAACCTACTTAACACATTGAGTATACAGAAAGCTGGAATGTAATTTCATTACCAATCTGCTCCATCCTAATGAAATTTCTAACAACATTCTAATTTTGATTTCGGTTAAAGAGAGAATGATGGAAATTTTCTTTAGCCTCTCTTGTAAGGTTTTATTTTATTGGTTTTCTGCAATTTCAATGATCCTAATTTTTTTTAATTTGACATTTTATTAGCAGGGGGCTTAATATAATAATAAAGATAAAAGAAACTAAATTGTAAAATGGACAAGCCATCCAGAAATAAAATTGATGTCCAAATTAAGATGGCTAATTTTAAAGTAAAAAACTGATTTATTTTATTTGGGGGAGGGAAGTTGTGTTTAGAATTTTGTTGTTAATTCTAGCTGAGTTTCTGACCTCACTGATTTGAATGATAGTTATTTGCATCCTTTGAGCCAAACTTGGCTTCACAATAATCCAGCCTCACAACATTGTTGTGAGATAGGCACTAGGATCCCCATTTTCCAAATGGATAGACCAAGGCCTAGACCAGGAGTTGGCAACCTCTGGCACGCTGCTCGCCAGGGTAAGTGCCCAGGCTGTCCGGGCCAGGTTATTTACCTGCCGATTCCACCAGGTTTGGCCGATCGCGGCTCTCATTGGCTGTGGTTTGTGCTCCAGGCCATTGGAAGTTGCTGGAAGCACATCTCTTGGCCCACACCGCTTCCCGCAGCCCCGTTGGCCTGGAGCAGTGAACTGCGACCAGTGGGAGCCACGATCAGCCGAATCTGTGGTTGCAGCTGGTAAACAAACTGGCCCGGCTGGCCAGGGCACTTACCCTGGCGAGCCACATGCCAGAGGTTGCCGACCCCTGGCCTAGAGAGAAGGGGCAACATTCTGGCTCTAGTGAAGTCAGTGGCAAGACTCCTGATCATGTGAATGTGTCCAGGATTTCACTCCAAGTGTCTAATTTTTAAAAGCATCCTTCAATCTTGTGAGCACAATTCTGCTGATGCAAAAATTAGTTGTGGGAGTAAGAGAGTGTTTAAACACCTGTGCATGCACATCAAGCAGATAGGCAACTACATGCTAGTTTTTTGTGCAGTTAACAGCATTTGGAAAAGGCACCCAGAAATCAGTAGCTGAGTTAGAGATAAAACCCAGGAGACCTGGCTCTCCGTCATCTGCTGTAATGACTCCAATGGCACCCCTTTCTGGAAGAAGCTGCACTGCTTTTAGAATACTCCAGGACTAAATGATGCCTATATGTGCAGTTGAACCAACACAATACAAGAAAGGAGTTAAGACGGATCTGTACACACACAGTCTCTCTCCCTCCCTCAACAACGTAAGCCACAAACTCCCACCATATCACTTATCACTCTTGTTCAATACAATCCCACCTCCCTCACCAAACACCACTTCTCTCCCTCTCTCCTTGGTTTTTAAGAAGGAAATCTAGATATAGAGCCATAAAGACAACGTCAAAACCAACAAAGAAGGTGGCGAGGAAAGAACGTGGTACATATCAGAGGATGAGGGCTGGGGGACACCAGCAGCATCCAATCATGGTAAGGTTTGAATTCAAAGCCAGGTAGACACCAAAGTAGATGTTAATGGAAAACTAAGGTCCTTCTGTCTGATGACCACCCAGGCAGTGGAGTGCATTCCCCCACCTCCTACGTTTAGCAATGAAAGTGGGCTGTAGCCTTTTAACCACATGGAGGGTAGGAAAAGCCTTTGTAGCCACCCTATATGGCTTCAGTCTCCTGATGCAGGACTGGGCAGAGGCGTTCAGAGCACACTAATCAGGGTTATATGGGACATTGGACAGTTGGTTACGGTAACACACTGGGTGTAAGTAATAAAAGCTTACAGGTCTCTGCTTAATTCTTGCAGCTTGGTTGTGGTGGAAGAAACAACTAGCAGAGCAAATATTGTTGCTTTTTCTGTTATCAAGTAACCACTAGTGAAAACAAAGAGGGTCATCTCTAGCATACACGAGAGCCCTTGCCTCATGTGTTGGGACGCTGCTGGTGCCTCATCTTGCAGCATATTCAGTAAAATTGCCTCTCTTCTGAGCTGGAAGGTATGCAGAGCGCACTCTACATTTAAAAGCAAGGGATATTAAGGTTGCACACTGGTGGTTTGCAGTCATTTTGGGACCTTTTGATGACAAGGCAGGCTGGATGATGTGCGGCCAACGACAAGAGAGCACAGAGCGCTCCTGGCTTGCTGTACAAGGATGATGCTCCTTGACTACTGAAGTGGGCCCTATAGCTGGTATTTCTATTTCCAGCAATATGATGTGTTTTGGTGATTTATTCATGACTGTTGTAGTGAAAAATTGGAAAAGGCTAGAGGGGTAGCCATAGCGGAGAGATCTAGCATTAGATTGGCGCTACAACTGAATTACTGCAAAACCTGTCACAGGTATCATGCAAGGCTTACTCCAGCGAGTGTGAAGTGGAATCTTTATATTAATAAGCGGACATGAACAGGAACTATGAGAGCCTGGCATGTGTCTATTGCCAAGGCAGATCTGGAAAGGAGCTGTCAGATCAATAGCAAACGTGACCAGGCAAACAGAGGGGTGAGATCAACACAGAGACCGCTTTCATGCACTTCCTTTTCTAACAAAGCTTCAGCAGTCCCTCTATGCATTGCAGAGACATTTGTGGGCATTCACTGGAGCCATGACTAGACTAGGGTTTAAGGTGTGATGTTGGTACACGTTTACTCACATGCGCTAAATAGTCCTTTAAAAAAAAGTCTAGTCCAGACAAGGCAGTGACCATGTGCTAAATTGGCCAAGAGTAAAGTTTAGTGGGGAACCACACTTTTAACTTGACTGGTTTAGCACGTCAGAGGCTGCACTTTTAAGCCATGATAACGATAATTAGCACGGTTAGCCAACATGTGCTAAGATCACACCTAAAATCCTAGTTTACACAAGAGAGAGCGTTTCCAAAAATGCACTTTTGAAAGTTGACCCAAGGCCTTAGGGGTCAGCTAATTTACGCTGCTGATTCAGTTGCAAAAACCAAACAAATGCAACTATCACTCTTCCAAACATCTTCCAGCCTTCCACTGTTTATGGCAACGATTTGCACCTCGACTGCATCTTTCTTGTGAGGACTGAGAAGCACTTAGGTCTCAGAGCAACCCATCTTAATTGTTTCAGAACATTTTTGCAGGGAAACGAAAGCACAAAAAGACTAAGGGCACAACTACATAGCAACAAAAGACCCGTAACTGCCTAGCATTAGCTGGCTGGGGTTCACGGTGCCAGGGCTGCATGGGTATACAATTACAGTGTAGATATTTGGGCTCGGGAGGGTTCCAGAACCCAGGCTCCAGCCTTAGCCTGAATGGCTACACTATAGTTTATAGCCCCAAAATCGGCACCCAAATCAGCTGACCCAGGCCAGCTGCAGCTGGGCCATGTGTCTTGTATTGCAGTGAAGATGTACCCTAAGTGATTTGCCTGAAGACACGTGAAAGTGTCAGAATAGAACCTCTGATTCCTAGATCCATGGTTCCTAGAGTGTATTCTAGCCTGTTTGGAAACAATCAAGAGTCCTTTAACATAGCAAGACGTTACAGGGAATCTATTGCTTTGCTAAGAAGCATTTTAAAAACCAACATATGTACAAAACAACGGCAAGATCCTAACTTTAAAAAGGTATATTAGTCCAAATGGTACTAAAAAAAAAAAAATGACAAAAAGCCCTATTCACCACTGATCTCATCTACTGTATAAGACTCTACCTGAACCTTCTCCCTTCAGACACATATAATTCTAGCCCAGTTGCTCTGCATCTTCAAACCTAGGCCCTGGATCCTCACACGCTGCTTCCTTTGACATCAAGGAGATGCCTGCCATGGACTGAAGGGGATATATAGCCTTTTGGAATTTCTTCTCTGTTAGTGATGGGCAATCCCTCTCATGGAAAGAGTTTTAGCTGACTGTCATGACAGCTTTAATGCCAATCAATGGCCCAAGGACAGGTCAGATAAAAGGACAAGGAGAGGAAAAGGAGAAAAATTGAAATGGAAGTAACAAAATGAGGTAGGAAGAGACAGGGACAGTGAGAGAAAGAGAGAGAGGAAACGACATATGGAGAAAAAGATACATATTTCATCTTTATATTATCATAGCACCTAGGATTCCCAGTTGTGGCCCAGGACCCCACAGGGATAGGTATTGCACGAACACAGAACAAAACACAAAAACCAGAGAGAAAAGAGACACTAAGGAATAGAACAAAGTAAGGAATGAGAAAGAGGCAGAAGTTAACTCACAAACCCACTTTCCTCCCTAGGCTGAGCCACCAAGAGGCACAGCGCAGAATCTCGCCTCAAGATGGAATTGGTGCCCGATTTCTAATTGATTAGATCTGTGATAGCTTCATTATGAGAGTGACGACGCATCTACGGGACAGAGAGAGGAGCAGATCAACATATCGATCGGACATTCCAGCCCACCATTTTCTCCATTCCCCACATCCCTCTGCCCTTCCTCTCACACGCACTTTCAGCAGCCTTCAGGTAAAAACTGCATTTGTCCACAAAGCGTGGTAAGGGTACAATGCAAGAGATAACGAAGCCTGCCACGCTGCAAGCCTTTTAATTGAAAATCAGTCCCTCTCAGCCCTGCCATGCGTTCATTTCCATGTACAGTCTAATAAACCATTTTCCATTTCAACTTCAAAAAGCCTCAGCTTAAAAAGGAAAGCCACAAAACGCCCCAGATAATTCCAAATATTTTCCTCCAAATTTAAACTTCTGAAAAAACAGTGATTACTCAAAGGGGCAGGGGGTAAAATGTGGGGGGTGTGGGAATAGCATTAACCATGATGCTACTGTAATATCTAGCAGTTCTTCATAATTACAGTTTCAATTCCACATCCAGACTCCCTCCTAATTACCACTCCGCAGTTGGTGCGCACAGATTCAGGAGCAGCAGGGATTTTCAGTTTGCTCACACGGATCACTATTCCTCTCATTATGAACTGTTCACTTTGGTCGATTAGCTGTCCCTCCTCACCCCCCACACTCCATGGGGCATCTCTCAGCGCATCTTTTGCACGCAAACACCATTAGACCTGTGTGCCCTGTTTACTTACAAATTGGTTGCTCATCAACTGTATTATGAGAAAGAGGGCAGACAGCGCATAAATAGAGGAGGGATACACCCATCCACAAACATGAGTCCAACAGCCCTCAGGCCACTTGTAAGTCATTAACTCAGGTCCTAACTTAGCTCTCAAATCAAGAAATTGCATAGTCCGTTGTCTCTATCCTCATCTTTATTCCCGCTCTTTCTTTTCTGACAAGTCAGCCACAGGGCAGGGTGATGATCCAGTGGTTTGGGCACTAACTTGGCATTGGGTAGACCTGGATTCAGTTCCTGCTCTGGCACAGACTTCCTGTTTGATCTTTGGCTAATCATCTAGACTCCGTTTTTCAAAAGATATTTAGGCATTGCAATACTGAAGACAGTAACATCTAAGGCCTGGTCTACACTGCAGGGTGTGTGGGGCGGGAATCGACCTAACATATGCAACTTCAGCTACGAGAATAGCGTAGCTGAAGTTGACGTATCTTGGTTCGACTTACCTCGCATCCTTATGGTGCGGGGTCAACTGCCGGGGCTCCTCTGTTGGCTTTGCTTCTGCCTCTTGCCGAGCTGGAGTTCAGGAGTTGACAGGAGAATGATCGGGGATCGATTTATCGCGTCTACACTACACACGATAAATCAATTGCTATCCGCCGATCCGGTGGGTAGTGTAGACGTAACCTAACTGATTTAGGAACCTATCTCAGTTTCTAAAGGCCTCTGGGGGGCGAAATTCCATTTCCTAGCTTGCTTTTGAAAATGAGATGTAGGCTCCTAAATCCATTAGGCATTGCAATGCTGAGCACAGCAATGCCTAAATGCCTCCAAAATCTGTGCCTTTGTCTCTCTGTGCCTGAGACCCCCTCTTTAGAATGAGGATAACAGCACTGCCCTACCTGAGAGGATAAATACACTGAAAATTTTGAGGTGTTCAGTTACTGTGGCCATATAAGTACCACCTTCCACCCCTTCCATGCCCTCTTCTCCTTGGAGCATCATGCATCTCCAATTGCTGGGGCTCCTCTTCACTATGCTCCTGCTCCTGCCAAGCAATGTGCACCACTGCCCATCATCCATCCACTCCATTTCAAAACTCCCTGTCTGGTTTTCAAAATGTCCAGTGCCTTGGCTGTCTCATTCTGCATTTGGTGTGGGGCCAGGAGCTCTCTCCCCAGCTCTCTGTTTTGAAGCCAGTCATCCCTTGTGGGTGCTTCTGTAATTGCTCATTTCATCTGGAGAGAGATTAAAGCTATAAATATGCATCTGGATTTTGAATAGGAAGATCAGGGGTAACTGGACCCAGTCCACTATAAAGATAAGAGTCATTTGTGGAATACAAATTGGAGTTTGGATTTTGAACTTCACACCAAAGTTTAGGGATGTGCAGATCCAGGGTTTTGGTTTGGAGCCATCTTGGGCATTTCCAGAACCAGGAAATATTGGGAATCTTATGAGAAAGCCTGTTATCCTGAGCTTTTCAGACTGATTTCTTGATTAAGTTATTTTGGTGAACTTCAGCTAAGGATGTCAAGAACGTTGAATGTTTATCTGAACCAAACCTCACAGCAACACTCCAGAAAAATTAGTAAACCCTTGTGCAGGCCTTCAAAACTTCCTTCTCATAACCTGAATCCTTACAATTTTGTGTTACTTTTGGGGTAATTTCTCCCCTCCCGAATTTGTTTGCACTTCACTAGTCAATAAGGTCATTGCTGTCTCCAGCAAGAAGGATGCCTTGTTCTCTTTACAAGTAAATGCAGCAAGTTGATTCCCTAGTTTATGACTTGAGCAAAGTTGCAGACTAGCAACCCAGAGCGCAGGAGAGATTGGGGAGAAAAATTATTTACAAAGCCAATGCCCTGAAGATACTTGTACTGGACAACAATTACAGCACCTTAATTAACTCAAATTTAGTTCACCCTTCGACTGGGGCATGTCAAGTGCTAAAGTTATGCCCCTACTGCTGTCTAGTACTGGTTAATGAATATAAATCAGATGGTTTATAGTTAGTGAACATGTAATAGGCTTGCAATGAGCTGAATTCCAATGCAAAATGCCTGGGGATAGGAACATGCCATCCATAAAAAAAAGTCTATATATAAAAATAGAAATTTTACATTTCTACTAGGAAAAAGCAAAGCTATTTCTCATACACTGATACACTGGGGGAGTCTACACCCAGCTTTCAAGTGCTCAGGGGGATTGATAAGGACAAACATAAGTGTAATCCAGGCATTTGAGGTGCAGCTGGTTAGATTCCAAAATTATTTGGTGCCCTCCAGGCTCCCTTCCTAAAAGTCAAACCCTGTCTTATAGGGTCAGTCATGTGCTTGCTCACTGCTGCTTGAAAGCACCCTGAGGGAGAGGAAAGCACTGAAGGTGACTTCTGAAGGCATAAACTCAGGCTGGCAATGCCTACCCAGGGCCTGATCCAAAATCCACTGAAGTCAATGGGCTTTGGATCAGGCCTCAAGAAAAACAATTCCTTGTTGTTTTATACACACCTGATTTTGCTCAGGAGTGTTGATTGGGAAAATACACAGAGACGGGAGTGTGAAAGAAGAGGGGCAAAAAGTTAAGGCCTAGTTCCAGTGGTAGAAGATAAATGAATAATGGTTGGTCTCATCTGTTCCCTGCAGATTACACTGAAAAGGGGGGATGGAAATTGCGCTGAGGGCAGGGGGAAAAAGGAAATCAAACTACCAGATAAAGCATTAGCCCAAATCTTTGAAAAGCAGCAGATCAGAGGAAGTGTCGAGATCCCATTGAATGGCTCCTACATGCATGAATACAAATTTGTGGTTGGAATGTACTCCCTGTTTTAGTGGCAGATTAGCCCCTATATAATCTGCTAAGTACAGTCAATATAGTGAGCTCCTTGGGGCAAGGGCTGTGCCTCGCTCTGTGACTGCCAGTGATGGACCTATTGACATACCGTAAATAAGCACATCACGGTGCTGCCAATCCTACCAACAGGACATGGAGCAGGGCTTTGCCTGCAGTGCTCCTGCCTGGTGGAAATCTTGCTTCCCATGTAAACAAGCTTTTCAGTAGGGCACAAATCCTGGTCTCCAGGGTGCAGCCTGAATGGTTAGACAGTGTGCAGGGACTTTGTGGGGGAGATAAGGGGGAAGGGAGCGTTCTCTGAGGCCTCAGAGCAGCAGTCACACTGCTCAACAGTGACTACTGCATCCTCCAGACTCAAATCCCCACCCTGAGGAAAGACGACGGCTGGTAGTTCAGTATGGTAGCAGCCATCGTTCCCCAGTCACCAGGGAACCTGCACAGCATACACAAACCCAGCCCCCTCTAATCATGATGGAGCCAAACCGCAACACTTCCACAGCATCTGGGGACCGCTGCAGCTGCAGAAGACCGGGCAAGATTTGGGCCTATGTGCAGAATCCTCCTGTTATAATGGCAGAGCATTTTGGAGTCTAAAATGTAGCCGAACGGATCCTTCCACTGCTAGCAGCACTGACTCAGAGAAAGGCACCTCGGTTGTGCCGCTCATTGGCAAGGTGCAATCATTCTAGATAATGGTTCACTGATATTTATTATTATGATTAAAAATCAACCAAGCTGCCCAATGACCCCTGTGGATTTACAGGTGTTCAAATCAGTCATGCTGGAGGGCTGGGAAGAGAGAAGGAGGGACAGACAAAAGAGAGGGGGGCAGACTCTGAACACAAGCCACAGCTGGAGTTTTCAGGATTCAGCTGTGAGGAAGTTTACGATTCTGATCACAGAAGGGATGAAGCCACACTCACAGGAGGTGGTCTCAGTCACAGCTCACAAATGAACGAGCATATCCTCCAGCCTCTTGAGTTAAGGAGGAACTAGACGTTGCACCAGATGTATGTGGGCAAAAGCGAAGGGCCCATATTCCTCAAATCTTGGCTACCACTTAGCCTGCTTACTAGGCATAGTACCATTGGCCAAGATTTTCAAATGTGAGTCAAGAATGTGGGTCCTTGATATGAAGGGCTGTGTCAACTTGTGGAATTTGTTGTCAGGGGATGTTGTGAAGGTCAAGTATAACTGGGTTCAAAAGAAAATTAGATAAATTCCTGGAGGATAGGTCCATCAATGGCTATTAGCCAGGATGGGCAGGGACACAACTCCATGCTCCAGGAGTCCCTAAGCCTCTGATTGCCAGAAGCTAGGACTGGACAACAGGGTATGGATCAGTGAAAAATGACTCTGTTTTGTTCATTCCCTCTGAAGCATCTTTCTCCAGCCACTGTCAGAAGACAGGATACTGGAGAGGTGGACCATTGGTCTGACCCAAAATGGCCATTCTATGTTCTTAAATTGGCAGTGCTCACTCTCTATAAATCATGCCCTCGTAAGTTGGGCATCTGAAAAGTAAGGCACCCAAAATCACCAGCCACTAAGCCATTGACCTTAGGAAAGAATTGGTTCTGAAGTAGGATTTGGGTTAAATGAGACACACTGGCCGTCAGAAAACACAGCTCTTTAAACTTCCTTGCTGCAGGAGCGAGAAATCGTGGGCCTTATTTATTGCGCAAATTATGTACAAGAAAATTATTTTCCTAATGTGTGACTTGATGAATGTTCTCAACTCTCCACCCTGCTAGCAAGAGGGGGTTACAATGAAAATTATTTACAAAGCATGTGCTTCCCTGCAGGGATATTTATTGAGGCAGGGGAGGTTTCCACAGATTCTGTTGACAAAGGCAAATCAAATTACATTTCTGTGGACATTGCAGCAAGCTTCTGGATTTGATATGGACAGTAATGGTCTTGACAGAGTCTGGAATGGAGCAGTAGCCCAGCAGCACTTCAGTTACTTACCTAGAGAGGCTACTGCTTAGACATTAGCTGAACTGAAAGAAACGAAGTGGAACTCAAACTAAAAGACACCCTGCAAGCTGTTTAAACACACACATCTTTATATAGTTTTTACCACTCTGCAACATAAAATCAATCCTCAATCTCTGACACCAAAATTAGACAAGGTTAATAACTCCAACAATAAGCTCACATCTAAGAGCGGTTTCAGGTCTCACCAGTTTTCCTAACCCTGTTCTAGAAAGTAATTACCTACAACAACTCTCTCTGCTCTGTGCCTGTCTTGCTTAGACCCCAGTCTTGCAACTGGATCCATGTGACTGGAACCCTGTGCTCTGTGGTATTCCACACGGCTCCAGCCACGTTGATCAGATTGCAGGATTGGGGCCTTACGTTGCAAACAAACAACAGCCAGTTCTGTCTGTATTGTCAATCTTTTTTTTTAAAAAAACGGGGGCCCAAGGTGGGTTCTTAAAACCATATACAAGCATGTAAATAAGTGGCTGGATTTTCCATACTGCTGAGCCCCTTGCAGCTTCCATTGAGTTCAATAGGAGTTCAGCACTGGCAAAAATCAGACCACTTCATTACAAGGTAGGTGCCTAAAAATGGATTTAGGAGCCTAACTTTAAGCCCCCATTTTTTTTTCAAATGTCAGGCTCTATATCTAGAAGCGCTGTGGGCACATTGCTAGCATTATACCACCACCACCACCACCACCAAAGGACTACTGTTATTGTGAAAGAATATTCAAGCTCCATCAAGCTTATGGAATTCAGATTCCATACAATTCAACTACATTTTTAATCGGATTATTGTTATTATCTTAAAATGACTAATTTCTGCTGGAGAATGCCGAAACAGAATCCCTGGCAGAATTTCCTTTCTTAACAAGAGCAGAGAGCTCTGTATGTCAGGAATTCTGACTACATGCACCCGGAGTCTCTGACGCCACTCATGGAAGAGAGAGAGAGGCTGCCATACGCTTAGGGTTAGGTTTTCTCCCAGGGATTACACACTTTACGAATGCCAGCATAGAATATTACAACACAGCTAGCTTCCCCCACTCCCTGCCGCTGCTTCTTTGCATTAAACATTCCCCTATAGAACATAGTAATTCACTCAGTCTACATTTTTATGGCTATCTGAATTCAAATGGAATAAGCAAGCCCCCTGCTGGTCCTACTACAGGTACAGTGAGAAAGCAGCCGTCATAGGGTAAAACTAGTGAAGAAGAAAGTGCTAGTCAGGCACACAAAGCATCTGGAATATTATACTGATCACAGGCACTGGATTAAGTCGGCATGCACAACCCATTGTTCATAAACAGGTAATTTGTAAAATGCTGGGTTTCTTCAGATTTAAGGCTGTGTTTTGTATCTCATGCACTGTGATTATTTTTGGATATACAGGTGGTTTAATAAAAATGGTAGGTTCCCCAGGAATTCACTACCCCAGAAGGTCTGCACATAATAGTGACTATCTGGAATCCATCAGTACTGCTATCAGGTGATCAGAGGAAGTTGCTAGTGAGTGGTATAAAGCTGCTCCCAACCTCTCACTGGATCTAGAGAACTCAGGCACCGGTAGAACAACAGGTCTGCTGAGTGCGCTGGCACAGCTGGTGTTGGAACAATAGTACAGATGTGCCTCAGTCAAACCTTGTGAACTCTGGGGAAGTTTGAATCCAGGTCCAAACTTCTAACCTGACCTAGACCTCTAACACATGACAAAGCAAAACCTTTGGATCTGAACTCTGGGAATGTTCCTATCCAGGTCACAGCTTTGTGTCTCAGCCTATGCTTTAACAAAAACCTGACAAACTACAGAGGAATGATATGGGGCCTTCATGAATCAGGCAGAAAACCAATTATGCAAATCCACCGCTAAAACACTCCAGCCCGGCATTCCAAACCTGACCTGGCTGCCAAGCCAAATTTTGGGGTAAACAGATCAAATCAGACACAGAGCCAATGTCAGCTGTGGATTATTTCAGTTTAATGGCCCTCTTGATGACCATCATAGGCTACGGGAGACCACACTGGAAAGCAGGGCTAATAAGCTGTGGATTCCTTGATGTGAGCACCGAATCTAATCCACAAGCTGGACAACACTAAGATAAAAAGCAGTCAATAATTAATAATAAATAATAATACATGTACTTGGCTTGTGAGTCTTGCCAGTTCATCTCTGCAGAGTTGTAACTCCAGGTGGAAGAGTTCATGTGAAGACACTCATTGTCATAGCAACAAAAGTTCCCCCTCTCCCTCCTTCAGAAAATAGACTATGAAGGCTGGGGAAGAGCCACAGATATTTTGAACAATCAAAAGGCAGGAATTTTACCCCCAAAAGGAGGGGAGGGAGGAAATAGCTTGAGGAGAGAAGCATCCTTGAGTTTGGGGAGTCAGCTAAGGGAGCCCGGGCGGTACATAAGTGTCAGCAATAGCTTTGGAAATCATCCCTCGCCAAGCCAAGCGACACTACCAGCAAGACCCTCAGAGAAAACTCCCAGAGGGTCTGCATCATCATGCTACACCCAAACACCTGGGTCCCGGCCCCAGCCAAGAGAGATTTGGTTAACAACTGAGAGCAGTTAAATCCTATTTGGCTCCACGGCCTTAACTGTACACGGAGACCCACTGGCTCCCGAGGGAGTTTTACCCCAGCATGTTGTGTACACTGACTCCCTTACCCAGTCACTGCACTTCCTTATCCATTGCAATGGGGTCCCTCATTTACAGGCTGAGCCATTCTACAACAACTTTTAGGAACAAAGGACTCGCTATCCAGTTGAAACTGAAGTGATGATTTAGAGAGGCAGGCAGCAAGCAATTCATTAAGTTGAAATTGGGCCAGGACACTGGTGCCAGTGCCTCTGCTCTTCCAACTAGTGCTATGGTATCTTTAATGTTCACTAATCCATTCAAGAAAGCAACCGCAAAGATTACCTTCTGTTCTCATGGTATCGATGCTAAGATCCTACAGTGCTATCACTGCAGTAACACTTTACATATAGAGATAGACCTCCTGGTGAGTGGCTTTCCCTCTGTTCCATGCAAAAAATTGAAAGTAAGAAGGAAAACCTTGAAAGTTCTCCAGAACTCTTCGTCCACCCTCTTGTCTTCCTCCATCTGCTCACACTCTGACAGTGCTGTTCTCCTATTTGCACATCAAACTTCAGGCATGGTTTCTTGCCCCTCCATAAGTTTGGAACAGCCTCTCACTCAGTGTGGTCCAAGCTACATCCCTAACCCCTAAAGAATCCCCCAACTCTTCCTTAAAGCATTCTAGCCTGGATTACCATATTTCACGGTGTGTGATTTTTCTGTGCTGTTAGATGATACCCATTTTGGGGCAGACAGCTTTACTTGTTTTGCACAAGTTACTTCTCATGATTACAGTGTATGAGTATCTTCACAGGGTGAAAATACCAGTCCTCAAATGGCTCTTAAATATCGCTGAAAAAGGCATACCAAGAACCAATGGCTGGAAGTTAAGACACACAAATTCAATTTAAAAATAAAAGGCACAGTTTTAACAAACAGAGCGATTTACCACTGGAACAAACTACCAAACGAAGTGGTGGATTCTCCATCTCTTGATGTCCTTAAATCAAGACTGGAGGCCTTTCTGGAAGATATGCTTTTTCAAAACATAAATTTTGGGGCTCAGTATAGAGGGAATTGTGTAAAATTTTATGGGAAGTGTTATACAGGACAGACAACATACCCTAATCTAATCCTGGTGGCCTTAAAAATCTATTAATCCTGCACAGTGCAGTGACTGTGTATATTAATGGTGCTATATAAATAATAAAAACCTAGCCCCCTCTCGAATGGTATATCTCTCAACAGAAATTTTGTATGGGTTCCCATCACGGTCATCTCAGTAAGGATTTGGAAGGCCAACAACCAACTGCTGAATCAACCACACGTGATTTGGATTTTCAAGGCAGTGAGAAATCTGGAAACAATTCTGCTTACCATGTTGTCAGGGAAAAGCCAGTTCAAAGAACATCGCTGATATCAGCTGATTAAACTCATGGGTCTTAAATCTGGTCTTCAATCAGGTTCTTGAGACGCCCCAAAAGATTACAACATCCCTGTGCTTAGCCATCATAATGACTCGCAAGTGATTAGCTTAACCAGCATTTCACCCAATTCAATTTCCATGGATGGCCTATACACACTAGGGAAGAAGTGCACATTAATTTTTACATAATTAAATCAGGAATGACCCCAATGCCTATGAAATAAAACCTCAATTCTTCCTGGAGTGCATGGTGCTCATCTCAGCGTTAACCCTCAGAACACAAGACGAAGTGTACCTCTCTTCAGGGCATTAACCTGAAGGACTGGATCCGACAGAACAGCTCTCCACTATCTCTCCATTCTATCCCTCCTCACTCCTAGCCCCTGAGCATGGCAAAGCACCTTCAACCTCTAACCCTCCTCCCTTCTCCCACCCTTACATATAAAGTGCTGGAAAATTTTACTGTGCAGAATGCTGTACACTCCACCTCAGCCTCTTCGTTCCCCTACCCACACCTTGTATGGAGTGGCCGGTGGCTCCATAGCAGCTCTTGTCTACAGCTAGCCTCAGTTTCCAAACATCATCCACTTCCCCCTGCTGGTTCCCAGTCTGAGGGATGGTCAGAAGCTGGGAGTAAGGTGAATGCAACAATGGGGAGGGGTGTGAGTGTGGACCTGGGTGGGCCTGGCTTCTCCCAGGATTCTTGAGATGACTTGATTCCCAGTGAGAACAAGATCCACCTCTATCTGGGACAGCTGACTGACTAGTCCACACAACCTTGAGAGCCTGGATATTAAGAGCTCATAGCCAAGCCTCCAGACAGAATCCACAACAGAGAGAATCTCCCGTTCTGCACAGTTGCTGTAGATGGTGCCTCTGGCGGCCCAGGTCTGAATCTCTTTTATTAGCTATGATGTCCTGTTGTAACACAACAACATGGGTAATGTCAACAGTGAGAGAGGGGCCTAGTCCACAGGGCTTGAACCTGAAAATTCTCATAGTTCAAAGGTGTTCAGTTCTCATGTTTGGGTTCAGGCCTCTGTCCACTGTGAACCAGGATGTTGTTTCCCCAGGATAAATTACTTTGAAAACACAGCAACATGCATGGTACATGAGCTACAAGTGAAAGTCTGGCAGCAGACCCAAAGTGACTCTTAGCACTTGGAAAAACCAAGTTACGACTGTGGGCTTGAATGCAAGGCCTCCATGTACACCTCCTACCAACAGTTTGTCTAGCGGGCACATATTCTTCCAGGATTAGATAAACTCGCTTACACAAACTAGTCAACCCTCTAAACATCTCATCTGCTCTCTTTTGTTTTTCAGATGGTATGTAAAGCTGAGGTCACTCGTGGTCATTTAAGATCTCACTGCTCAAGAAACAGGTTAATACTGAACTGGTTGTAGTATGGAGCAGGAGGCTACCTGATGGAAATGGCCAGAGATTCAGTTCTGTCCAGATAAATAACCAGACCGACGTGTGCTGCTGCTTACCCAATCAGATGCAGTGATTCACCAAGCTGAGCCAACGAGACAACTACATTGGCATATTCAAGATCTCAAAGCAGAATGGTGTTCAGCTCAATACCACCGTCCGATGCCTCCTCTAGCATATCCATCAACCAATCAATGCTTGTATTGACTAGATTATAACCAGCTCAGTATTAAGCTTTCTGGATGGGCTATCAAGCAAATAGCAACTGTCAGATAATTGAGCAGGGTGAAAGACATCACTGAAGGATGCTCAAAACATGTGAAGACTCTTATAACAGCCACTGCTCCCATATTTCAGCAGCCTCTGTGAGGATGTCATCAAGCTTGCCTAGAAGCTGCAGATCTACAGAACCGTGGTTTGACCAACTTTATTGTACAAGAGAGGAACATGAGTCCTGAGGAAAGCCAAAGTTGGACATTTTGGATTGATGTTTTCTATCCTCATCGTCTTTGTCAGATGCTTCTGACCTTGTTCTGACACTTAATACGAAGTGAGCATATTCAAAGCTGAACCCAGCAATCACTTCCACCAGCAACTTTCATGGTAGGGATATATTATGGCAATGGACTACCAATGAATTCTGAAGTGTGTGCAGCAAGGAATACTGCTGCCTGGCTGGCAAACATGTGGGTGCCAAAAACTTTGGTGGCAAGAAAAGATTGCCAGCAATGGACATAAATTGAATATCTGGTCAGACCACCTTAAGGACCAGAAAGCAATCTAGTGCCCAGAGAGTGGTTTAGGTGGCGTTTGATCTGCAAGGAGGCCACGCCCCTTTGGGATTTGCCATGATTATGATGTTCAAAAAATGGGGGTCTTCACTAAACTTTAACTAGGGTAATTACATTACGACTCTATAAAGTCCCATGCCCTGCCCCCATGGTTTCAGATGGAGTAATGATTGTTCACTTCTCCTCTTGTAACTTAATTGGAGGGTGAACATGATCTTTGTAATTATATAGCCTGATTCTCCTTGAGCTTACAACAGTTTACAAATTTGCACTGCGCGATCTGAATAGGACATTAGCAGCTGCTATTTGGAGATTTAGCGGAAGCAGTGCAATCCCCTGTGTCGAAACTCCTATTTCAGCTTAGTGTCTTATTTTGATTTAGCTAGCCAGAAATTTTGCATCAAAACTTGAGATAGAAAATTGGGTTTTTGACAAAATCAAATTTTGTTGAAAACCCCAAACTTTGGTTTTCTCCATTTTTGATGAAAAGTCAGTCTTCTGCGGGGAAACACCCACTTTTCCATCCAATTCGAGTAAGAACTCCACCAAAGTTAATGGGAATATAATGGTACAAGTGAGAGGAGAATCAGATCCACGTGTAAAGAGCATGAAAGGGTAAGTAATTCTCTATAAAAGCAAGAATGTGTCATTAGTGTCTAGTAATCAAAGATTCTATGGCTATGTTTTGTGGGTGGGAAAACTGAGGCCCAGAGAAGTGTCCAAGGTAATACAGCATAGAATCCAGACCTCCTGAATTCCAGGGCCTGATTCTGAAATCAATAATGTAAATGCAGAGAAATTCTACTGACTTCAGTAGCATCACTCTGGATTTACCTCACTTTGCTTGCCATCAAAACTTGGCCCTGGGCTTTCTAGGGAATTTTTCCCTCTGACACAAAAATAATCTTAAAAGGGCAAATGTTTTTCACTGCATAAGTAAATGCTACAAAAATTTTAAAATGCTGTTGTCATCCTGGTGCAGTTATAAGATTTTTCTTTGTTTCTGATTACATCAGGATAAGATGGACACACCTGCCGATAAGGTCACAGCAGAATCTGGGATTTTATATATATATATAAAATGCACTTTGGGTCTGATCCAAAGCCCATTGACTTCAATGCTCTCCTGGACTCCCAGAGGTTTTAGATCAGACCCTCCCTGTGCAGAGTTATCCTACAGAGACGAACATCACATCAGCAAAGAGGGTGCACAACCTGAAGCCAAAATGAGTTGAAGCTGGCACCATGGCCCAGGATAAGCCAAGAGCATACATCACAGTGAACATTGTACCAAAGACTTTGGCTGGCACATTGACCTTGGGGGAAATTAGTGATGGCAAAAATACCTTACTCAGGCCTTGGCTAATGATTATCCCATTAAAGAATCAGCTGACATAATATCATTTGGTAATTTTATAAACCTCGGTGACAACAAGACTGATGAGGCCTAATGCCCTGACAACTACATCAGTCCATAGAGGGAAGATAGAAGAATTTGCTATTTCACCTTATTGCACATTTCACAGCATTTTAGTTTTAAACTCCCTAGGAAAGGCTGGTAACCCTTCCATGTCTCGAGAAATACGTCTTGCTCTTTCATTCAGGCCTCACGTTTGCAAGCAGATTTTCACCAACTCAAAGAAAAGCAACCCCAGCAACTTACCCCAGAGAGCTCAATCTCTATGCTCAGTCAGACCTTGGCAACTCTGGCCTGCAGTGATATAAACGCCTCTCTGCCGGGAACCAGACTGAGAAGCCAATGAGAGCTGATGGGCAGCTTTCAGTCACTGCTGGTCTGCACCAGACTGACGCCAGGGAATGACTGACCGCACCATCCCTTCGTTACCATGACTGAGCCTGTCCTTTCCACGGGCTTGGCAACACAAAGAATTGTGCTATTTTACAGTGAGGTGGGGTTTTAAGAGGATTTTGTTAAGTTGGTGCAAAAAGCTGTGTGGACGCTCCCATTTCGGTTTCAAACCAGACTTACTTTGGCTTAGCCTCAGACGGTGTGGTCTCTTCTTGAGGTCTCTTCCATTTCTGTGATTCTGTCAGTTAGGAACAAGTTTAAACTCAAATCAAAACAATCCCTCAAACTGAAAAAAGAGCTTCCACACGGGGGTGTTGGCACTGGTTCAACTTAATCTCCAAATAGCAGCTAATAATGTCCCACCCAGATTGTGCAGTGCAGATTGGTGTGCAGGCCACTCACCTTAGTTCCATCCCCACCCAAAACTGGGCTTTTAGGTCATGATCTAGCCAAACATTTGAACTGTGACTTCCATGGGATTTACTCTCATGTTTAAAACGTGTGCATTTTATTATTGGATAATCATGTTTATTATGGCAGTGCCTAGGGACGAACCAATATCTGGCCCCACTTTGCTAGGCACTGTGCAGAGTCCCTGCCCCAAGGAGCATACCAGAACCTTACCATACTCTCTGCTTTCCCTCCTCCCTCCCTTATACTCTCTTTTGACCTTTACCTACATAACCCCTATACAGGCCTTGCGAGAGCAGGTAATTTAGTTTATCAGGATGGGCAGCAACTACTAAGGTGCATCAGCACTGCAAGTCCGGGAGGTATATTATTAGCAGACATTTGGAGGCAAGTGAAAGGCATATTGTTCTATTGTTTCAGGAAGAGATCTTTCTTATAGCCAGAAAGGGATAGGGGACATTTCAACACAGATGAAAACTTAGCCAGTAAGTCACTGGCTTGCACGATATTTTTACAACTGTACACAAAAATTAACCAAGTAAAATAAAGTATTGGCCCAAGGCGCTGCTGCATCCTAAGCATTTGGTATTATGCATTTAAAAAAGAAAGGTTGCTTTCCCTCCCCAACCCCCCTTGCCTGGGTGTCGTGAGCAAGAAATGAGCAGCTGACCTGAGTTTGAATTTAGAGTGTTCATTAATAGGATATTATGCCATATGCTCAGCACACTGTCTTTTTTCTTAATGCAGCCGCCAATTTGAGAGAATTTCTAATTAGTAATGGTATAATGAGAGTATTCAGAGGCTAATGTGGTGGGTGGGGAAGCGAAATAGATCACTCGGCGTGGACTAGTAATATTTCTGTTTGAATTCCTGGTGAAATAATGACCTGCAGTAAAAGGCTGCGATCTTTGACAAATGAAGGACATTTGGGGAGGTTACCTTAACTGCAGAAGCAGCATTTATCAGGTTGGGAAAGGGAGATGGAGGAAAGGTGAGACATTTGGGGCTAACTAAGCTTAATACAGGGAACCTCCCAGAATAAAAACATTTCTAAGCCAGGGCAAGTGGTAGAGCAAGAGGCACAGAAGAGCGCACTGGGCATGAAAGCCGAAGGAATGAAGAGCTGCCAAGATGCCTTTTGTACCAGATCTACCTTGATGGGGAAAGGGAAGCTGGGTAGCTACAACAGTGGTAGGGAGCCATTGGGAATGACCCAATCCCAGACTCATGGTGTGGGTGTGGGCACACGTGCACCGTTATATTCAGACAAGCCATAAAGTGTGTGAGCCCAGCCAGCTATTGTGTATTTTGTACCAAATGTAAATGGATAACACAGAGGTAAATATTTATTTCGTCCGAGAGTACAGAACTCATTTCAGTAGAAATATCCCTTTGAACACAGCAGCTGCATAATAATTACCTCTTATTAGCATATCATCAGCATATTCCTGCCTAGTGAGGGTATTAAGGGAAGTTAAGACAGAGGGAAAGCAGGTATGTGCCATATGAGGAGCATAGTATGGGGCCAACATCTTCTGAAAATGCTTGCGCAGTCGAGTTGGTGGTCATATCATTTAACACCTGCTTTGTTAGAGAGAATTGGGATTAATGAACCGTTACATACAAGTTAGAGTTTTGTGGAAATTTGCTGGTATAAATAGTTGCAGACATTTTTGTTAAACTAATATAATTGATAGGTGCCTGGTCTGGCAAAATCCTCTGAACACCTGAACAGCAGTAACTAAAAGCAGAAATGCATAACAAACAAAAGTAGTAAGTCTATAATGCAAGGTACTCATACAGAAGCTTTCATCTTAATATCTCAATGTACCTTTCGAGCTTAATGAATGAATGAAGCTTCCCAACACACCCTATCAGGTAGGTGTTACAATTTTACAGTGGGGAAAACTGAGTCAGGGAGATTTTAAATGACTTGCCTGAAGTCAGTGGTAGATCTAGAAATAGAACCCAGGACTCCTGAAGCCCACTCTCCTGCTGTGACCATTAGATGACACCCCCACCCATTAAAAAAAAGGCAGAAAAGTACAAACTGAAAAATAATAAATTTCTGTGTAAGAATGAGACTTAGACTCTGCCCAGGGATGATGCATTCTGAAGAGCTATAGCTCTGTTTTCTAAAAGACTGAATACAAACAGCACTGTCAAATCACTTTCATTTAATACTATAGGGAAATTGAAATGTGGCTGGAGAAAGAAAAAAAAGCCTGAAGCCTTGCAGGTATAAGGTAAGAATTTCACCTTATACCTCTCAGTCAGTAGAATGAGCCCGAATTGATTCTCAGGTTGGTGGGTACCAATATTACTGCTCTGCTACCTTTACAGCTTGTGCACCAGAGACAAACCCATTTGAGCACCCCAGATGGAATCCCATCTCTCTTATATACAGCCCCTGAAGAAAAAGCTAGAGAACATTCAGATTTTTCAAATGAGCCATAATTTGCCTTTCAACTGGACTAATCTTTAACATTCCAGGAAATAGTTTTTTCTAAAATAAACTAACGATTAAACTATTTAAAATGAAACCCGGGAATTCCTCCCTCTTGTGAAATATTTTTATTGTATCATATTACTTTTAAGAAAGCCAATAAAGTTCTACAACTCTGAAGACTCTCAGGTGCCCCCTGCACTTATTTTGCTGATTGTAACACACATTAATTTTATATAGTGAAAAATACTCTGGGAATGAAACACCCCAACTTGGGTAGTAAAAGACAGGCCCTGCTCGAGTAGTAAAATACACTTGTTAAGTGATAACAACTCAACTCAACTCGAAAATACCAACCCTTCTATTGAAATGGGATCAATCATTCAAGGATATCAAGAACTGGTAAACTTTAACAGACATTCCCAAGGCCCCCCAGTCTCTGTTCCTGCATGTGTTTTCTATCACCAGATATGTAAAATAAGGCAGTTGCAAGCCAGGAGCAGCTCTAGGCATGGACTGGGATGTGCGGCAGATTGACATTGGGAGGAGCTCCAATGCAGTTAGAATCCAGTCAGCCAGAAACTCCCCTTGCTGTCACAGTGTCTCTAAGGCCACTGTATCATAAGGTGAGAAGCACAGCATTGCTGGAGGCTAGCCTTCATAGGTCACATGAGGTGTTAGCTGCTGCAACCATGTTGCAGTGGGATTCATCTTGTGCAAAACTGGACAGGCCACATCCTGGGACCCCATGGGAAGGAGGAGGAGTCTGGTGGTTCAGAAGACAAAGTTCCACACTCTAGCGAGAAAAAAAGTGACGAAAAAGGATGGCTGTGGAGTAATCTGGGGAAGGGAATAAAGTTGGGGGGTGGAAACTTGACAGGGGAGGCAACTGGAAGGCCTGGATCAAGGAGGGAGATGAGAGCACTGGGTTTCAGGATGCTCCTCTTGCCTCTTCTCTTTATGATGCAGAGTTTAATCCTGCTGCCACAGAAAAGAGCCAAAACATGAAACACCACCACCACTAAATACCCCTCACCCCAATATCTTCCATCTTCCATGCATGTATCACCCTTACCAATTATCATTTCTTTAGAGGCTTGGAAGCCAGAGCTAGACTAAAGTTTAAGGCCCTGACTTGCAAAATAGTTTGTTCCCATTTAGGCACCAAAATAAGTGGCCACATTTTCCCAAGTATCTCAGTATGTTGAGTGGTGATCTTCTCGGGGAACTGGGCTGTAAGCGTCAATGGCAGCGGCCGGGTGCTGAACATTTCTATAAATTGCCCCTTTCGTTTAGGTGCCTTAGTGGAAACCTAGCTCTTCAGGAGTTCGGTTCCCAGTGCAATTGGGAATTGTACCCAAACCAGAAACGTGCACCCCCAAAGTTCAAAGCAGTGCTGCCAAATATGAGCAGAGCAATAAAGGAAAAGACCTACCCACGAAGTAGATCTGTCGGAGCTCAAAATTATGCTCATTGTGCAGAGAGCCGAGCTGACAGACGCTCTGGTATTGTGTAAACCCTGCTCTGAAAATTAAATATTCATAATGCTCATATTGGATCCTACACCATCTTTTAGGGGAAAAAAATAAATGAGATTTGCTTAAAAAAATAACAAAAAGACACAGGGGCCATATAAGACCAAGCCAAAGCTTCATAAATAATAAGTTTTAATGCTAACCTTCCACAATTAAAAGTCTTAAAATCCATTTTGGAGAATGACTCATGCTTAAAACTCATTCTCCTAACCTCATCCCCGTGCCATGGACAAATTAATGCATGCGGCCGATATATTGGGGATTTATCCCTTGTTCCCACAGAGTCCTTAGTTCTAAGCTAAGAAATGTGTGCGTTAAGGTTTAAGCAAGACTTTTTTTTTTAAGTAAATCTTAGTCTTGTTTACAGCTGTGACCAAATAAGTTGTGCTTTAAAAGGAGCGGGATCCCCAAACTCTCTTCATTATATTGAACCAGATTCCCTTCCCTGACTTCCCACAACACGCCTCCAGAAGGTGAGTAGGGGTATGGAACACTGCCTATAAAGTCATGCCTTCCCAGAACAATCAGACATCATTGGTATCACGGCTTTCCAGGAGTGCAAAATTCATGACACAACTGCATAGGCATTCTAACGGGGGTAGCAGTGGGCATTCCAATGACTGTACTCTTCAGCTGTCACATATTTTAGCTGGCAGCAGTGGGTAGTGAGTATTCCAATCATTGTATCTCTCCAACTGTTACCCTGTTACACAGGTATTTTACGGGAAGCAGTGGGCAGCAGGTATTCCAATGACCATGCCTCTCTGGCTGTCCCACTTTTCCCATGGTTGATATAGACCACCAAACCATACATGTCCCAGCTCATTTTAGAGTCCATTAGTGAGAAATAAACATTAATATATGATCTGTAAAATGGAGACAATACAACTTTCTTTCTCCCCCATTTTGTCTCATCTGCTTAGGATAGGGGCTATCACACCACGTATGTGCATGCAAACAGCTCCTACCACAACAGGGCCTGGATCTCAGCTGAGGTCTCCAGACACTACTGTAATAGAAAAAAAATAATAATAAAAACACTTGATAAACATTGAACTCGCAACTTCCTTGTGAGGTAGTTAAGGATCAATTGACTAATGTTTGGGAAGCCTTCAGTTACCATGGTGAAGAATGCCACAGAAAAGCTTATAAGTAAAATTAGATAAGAAAGATTGCCCCCTACCCTCAAATCCTGGATGGTCCTCATCAGGTGGGATCAAGAAGCAGCCACTCCATACTGCTGGGCAATATTTCCCTTGACCGGCTCAGGAAGAGCCACAAAAGGCAGACACTCTCCATGAGGTGATAAGTGAAAATAGCTTCTCTAAGGCCCACAGACCACACAGGGTTTAGCTCAGCCCATCCTGGGTCCAGAACCATCATCGTATGACAACATGACCAATCACAACTAACGCACTTGCCCTGAAAATTTAGAAAACAAAAGTTTTCAGTCACCATGACAGAAAAAATAAAAATACCTTGCTTCTGAAGCTCTGTAAATGTTCATCCAGCTTTTCAAGTTCAAACACGCAAAATTGTAACAGAAAAGTTTTCATCACAAATATTTTGTCCTACTCCAATATTTACCTGTCCTATAGGGAAACTGAGTGGATTAGTTAGTATATTTAAAGTGCTCAGATAATGAAACTTATTATATAAAGCATGAGGTATTAAGTTAGGGTCAAAAAAGCTGTAAGGTTGAGAGATTTCATACCTCCCGAAGACATACATCCCCCCCAAAAACTCTCCATTACATACATAGAATTTGCAATAACCAAGCCTTTTGCCCCATCATTGGAATGGCATCTTCCAAGAAGAAAGCAGCAGGGTTTCCTGTCAGCACTCCTCTCCCTCTAAAATGGTATTTAAGAAGTTTTGCCAGCCTTACTTTGTGCAGCCTGGTGCTGCTCATTTTAGGTTTGTTAGACATGTTCTCCAGCTGAATACTGAGTGAAATAAATTCAAATCCGACTCTGCAAATGACACTGCACATAAATATTCAGTAAATTAGCAGCACACTTTTATAGATTTATCAGTCATTGCTGGCACAAACTGACAGGCAATGTTGTAGCTGAAATATTAAGGCTGACAAATTAATGATTTCTGAGTAAATGATGTCATTTTTGCACCGTTTCATTAAAATTTACTCACTTTCAATATCAGCTTCATTTCTATGCCTAAAAAAAAATTAAAATCACTTTCATTCTCTCTCTCCCCACTTTGCCACCTCCCCTCCCCCCTGCCTATAAGAGCTTTTTAGAACCAAAGGGACATAAATTTCATGTCACCCCAAGGAAGAAAAAGGGGATGAAGTTTGCATAAAATATATGCAGGAGACACCGTGCAGAAAAACCTCTCCCCTTTCCAACATACCCCTTTCCCCCAAACCCTGAGAAAGGAACACAGCCCTGTCAGGTGCTTCCGTCAAACCAGAGAGTGCTTTGCACTTGAAATGCTGATAGCATGAAAGTACAACCTGCTGTCTGCCTTTTCATGGACCTTTTCCATCAAGCTGTAGGCCAGAATTAAAACTTGTATGCCACCAATGGCAGGACTATAATTTAGCACAGTGCTGATACTCTGCAATGAACCCTGTTAGTAGTGCAGATAAAAGAAAACACGGTGGCAGCCCATTTACTGTGTGGCAGATAGAACTGGTAGGGCAACATCTAGCGATATTATCAAATGGAACTGCTGATAGAAAAAAAACCCACATGCACACACAACCTGTGGATGAATGTGAACTGGGAAGTTCTGCTTTGTTCCACACTTATTTCTGTCCTTTCCTCCACTTATGCTTAGCTAGGGCAGGCAGGGATCTACAGCACAGAAATGGGAATCAGGAATCCTGGTTTGTGTTCTTGTTGTGTTTACCTCAAACACAGAGAGAAGTTAGATAAAAAACTAAACAAAATACTCTTGCTGGAAGGCGCAGTGTAACATTACTTCATCTCCTGGATTCAGAACAACAATTCACAAGAACCCAAAAACAGAGAAATAAAAAGCAGGCTGCTCCTTAAGACAGAAAGGAACAACTCACCCCACCTTGCTCTAGCTGTCTGTCTGCAGAACTGACTGCAGCTAGGCCCATACAGTGCACCAAGACCCTACTCTGCAACTGGAACCAGGAAAAAAACCTCAGCACTTAAAGTGACAGCTTACAATTTCAATACAGTTTTCAATATGCCACAGTTCCCAGAGCTTCTGCTGACTTACTTGTGACTTTGGGCAAGACACTTGGCAGCCTCCACCCTGCCACCCTTACTCACACTGACTACAGTAGAACCTCAGAGTTATGAACACCAGGGTTACGAACTGACCAGACAAACACACCCCTCATTTGGAACCGGAAGTACGCAATCAGGCAGAAGCAGAACCCCTCTCCCCCAAGCAAATACAGTACAGTACAGTACTGTGTTAAACGTAAACTACTAAAAAAATTAAGAGAAAGTTTAGAAAAAGTAGAGTTGACAAGGTAAGGAAACTGTTTCAGTGCTCGTTTCATTTAAATTAAGATGGTTAAAAGCAACTTTTTTCTTCTGCATAGTAAAGTTTCAAAGCTGTATTAAGTCAATGTTCAATTGTTAACTTTTGAAAGAACAATCATAATGTTTTCTTCAGAGTTACAAACATTTCAGAGTTATGAACAACCTCCATTCCCAAAGTGTGCATAACTCTGAGGTTCCACTATAGTATCTTATGTCGCAAACGGTCCCACTGAAATCAGTAGAACTGCTGATACAGTAAGAGGGAACTCACCACGGTTAGAATGGCAGATGCACTCCCTTCACCCTTTCGCAGATGTTGGCTGAAAGGGTGGTGTCCGTAGGACGGAAGTATAAGGTAGGGGAAATACAGAGGGAGGCTCTCTTCCTACACACAGGCAGGAGGGAAAACATCCTGATCACTAAGAAGAAACGAAGCAAGATATGATGGCTAAAACACAAGATCTGGAGTCAGGGGATCTCAGATCTATACCCAGCTCCAATGCTGCCCTCCCAGGACTCTGAGCAAATCACTTTACCATTCCATATCACAGTTTCCTCATGAGGAGATAACACTTACCGAGCATCCAAATAAATAAAATGCTATCGGATCCTCAGGCAGAAGGTTTTCAAAGAAATGCAAAGTTAGCAAAGGAGGAAATGCTTCTGAGAGGAAAGGAATAAGATTTCCGGAGGCTCACAATGGCTGTGAGAAGAGAATGTTTTCAGCTATTCCTCTCTAAGGGAATCTTTTCCCTCAAGCTTCCACCACCCATTCTCTCACTGACCTCGCTGCCATCTTTAATGCACCACATTTTGTATTTTTGGCAAATTACCCCATCCAAAACCTTCCTGCCCTGTCTGTCACCTTGGACAGGATTGGTGACATCTGTGACAGGTGACTGACAGAGACTGGTTGTAGTGAATCAGGAAAAAATAAAAAGGCAGAGAGAGGCGAGCCCAGAGAATGTTTTACCCAGAATTCCCTGGGCTAAGCTATATCAGTCAATCTCAGGGCTAATTCGTGTCAGTACTTGTTTCCTATCTCCTTGTGTCTCCAGTGGAAGGTTGATAAAATTGAAGTGGAAATGAAGTTGGAGGCACAAGAGGATACGTACAACAATAGTCTGGTGAAATGGGTTTGTATCCCTGATACACTGTTTGTCGCATCAGGATTCTTGGTGACCTTGACAGTGTCCTTGGGAGAAAAATAAAATAAAAGGAGAATTTTTATATATTTTAAGTAAAGCACTAGATTTACCACATCAAGTATTTAATGTGAATCTGTAATACCAGCTCGTAGCATTCCAGACCTGGGTTTATTTAGCCAGTGATGGTTTATGCTTGGACAAGTATTTGCTTAGCTAGCTATCTAAAGTGCAAAGAGATAGCCTTGTTATATTACAATAAGATGCCTGTTGCTTGTAAGAAGGTGTCTCTCGTCTCAGCTAGTAGCTGATGAATAGGAAAAAACGTGTCATGGTATAAATAAAATGTACATACAAGTATATATACACAGTGTGTTTCTTTTCAGCCTGCTGGTACCTTGCTGTCAATATTGTGTTATGTGCAGTCCCTGAGTGAAATTCCATTGAGGCATGTGTGGTTAAATATCAGATGCATCTTTTTGAGTCCAACAAAAATAAAAAATATAATACGTCGTTGGGAATAATTGCAGGGAGATGGAGCTGTAGAAAGCAGAGCAGGGAACGAGAGAATGTGCAAGAGAAGGACTGACTATAGTTCTGTATCCAGTTCCTCACAGCGCAGGGCTTTTAGATGACCAGGCTTTAAAAGACTGGACCATGTCCCTGTTTTTAATGCATCTGAGCCTGAATGATTTTGCTTATGTAAATAAGGGATAACAGCACTAGCTAGAGCCAGGCATAGCACTGGCAAATGCTGCACAAGCTTCCCACACACAGCACTGAGTCCAGACAGGCAGCATCCTCGGCTGTCCCAGCGCAGGGGTCTCTTGACCAGTAACTGCCAGATGCTCACTGTTGCATAGTAGTTTTTGGCTAGATCATGCCTTGATTGGAACTTCCCATCTCCTCTCAAAGAGGATTTAAACATCCTCGTTTGGGTCCACTTTTACCCAACTAGGCACATGTGTAGGGTGCCCAACTAGGTGGGGAAGAGAACCTGTATGGGATTGATACTGCCCCCATCTCACCCCCACTATGAAAATGGGCAGGATGGGCTGGGAAGGGGGGACAGGGTGACCAGACTGCAAATGTGAAAAATCGAGACTGGGGAGAAGGGGGGTAATAGGAGCCTATATAAGAAAAAGACCCAAACATCAGGACTGTCCTTATAAAATTGGGACATCTGGTCACAATAGCATGTGATCTCAGCCAGGATATTAACTCAATACGTTAAATGACACTGAACTGCAGCACTGCCCTCTGTTCTGCTACCATGAGCCTAGTTAGGGAGCACCTGTGATTTTTAACACTGACTGCACCAAAGTAGATTTACACCACAGAAGGCCTTCACCATGTAAGTCAGTAAAGTTGATAGCCAAAGCAAAGCAATCCTGGAGAAAGCCCTTTAAGGAGGGAGACAAGAGGTGCTCTGTGATACTATTGGACTTAGAACTGACCAAATGGTTTTGTGTATAAACCCTACTCTCTTTGTTACACAAACACTGATTTAGGATGGAGCACTCCGCTGACTGATGTAAATGCTAAAGTATTTGTGTCTTACAGAAAGAAGATGGAAATGGACTTATTCTGCCGCCTTGCAGGTGAAAAGCTCCAATCCTTCCATTTCCTAGGGACAGCCCTGCAATGTTCTCATGGACTTGCTTTATTTGGTGCACTAAGATTTCTAGATTATGGTTTGACTCTCCACCATATACCAGGAAAGGCATTTCATATTTCTGAAAGACTCAGGTGAAATTTGATGGCAAAGAGGCATTATCTTGCTATTTTAATTGTAGTTAAATAAAAAAAATCAAAAGTATGCTACATTTTTAAAAATAAATTTTCCTCATTGCTTTTATTAGGCCCTTAGGTAGTTTGTGAGTGATAACTGCTATTTTAAACAGAGGGTATTTTTTCTTCAGTACACATGCACACTGATTTGCTGTTGTAGGGATGCTGATGATCCTTGGGCTGTGCAAACTGTTATCACCAAGATGCTTAGGAGTCCTGATTTGCACACCCCGGTTTGTTGTGATAGGGTGGCTCATGAGTCCTGGACAGATCAAGGGAGGTTCCTCTCTGAGCCAATTTGTTGCTGCAAGATTGATTATTGGCTTAGCTTTCGAGTTTGCCAGCCTTGATTTGGTAGTGGTGTAGAGGTAAAATCACTGAAGCATTAGTGTTGTATATTACAACCCCCTCCCCCCACCTCACATAGATAAAGAATTATAGGGTGTTTGCAAACAAATACGATGTATCAAACGAAGGGCCCATGGAGGGGAAATACAGGCACTATTGCCCTCAGCAGTGACCGAGCTAACTTGTGTCTAGCCAGTCTTCAACCCTGAGCCACAGTGCCATGTTTCCTAATTATTTATCCGAATGTACACTTACATTTTTTTTTCAATTTATTCACTCATTTTTCTATGTCTACACCTACGAATTTCTTATTTTCTTTTTCATTGTATTGAGGCTTGGTTGTGAGGAGAAGTGTTCCGTGTAGGGGACTGGCAATTTTGGAAACAACACAATAAAAAAAGCACTGAAACTCACTCAAAGAGGACTGTGAAAAGAATGGGCACCTTTTCAGGCATTTGCCCAACTTTAGGCATCACTCTCTACTAGCAGTTGCCTTAAAAGAAAAAAACAAGTTTTTTTAAATTGGAAGCCAACTTCCCCTTTCATTCAGAATTCAGGAGCCCACCACTGCCCACAGAACACAGTCATTCGGTGCTTTCTTCCTAGAGCACGAATCTTGGAGAAAGCTGTACGAGAGAGCAGCCTAATGAAGAGATCCTAAACAGGAAACAGACAAGACCCAGATACTTTTTCAGCCAGTAAATCAAGGGTGAAATACACCTTTATACAGAAGGCCTACACCAAAGCGATGCATCAGTTATGTCCTACATAAGCTCTATTTCCATCCTAAGGCCACGAATGTGTTAAAGATGAGTGATGTGGCCATTTTAGAAACGGGCCTGTTATGGATCCTGATCCAAACCCTCCAATGGAAAGTCTCCCGTTGATTCCAATGGGCTTTGGATCAGACCCGTATAAGTGCTTTCTATCCAAGGATCTCAAAGCGCTCTACAGGCATTTATTAATTTAATCATGCAGGTCTCATGGAAGGCAGACAAAACACCTTTACCCCATTTTATGGGGTGGAAAAATGCAGAGAGGTGAATGACTTGCTCCCCCACAAGACCTTTGGCCTCAGCCTAGGAATAGAACCAAGGTGTCCAGACTGATTTCAAGATGACAAGTAAAAGAAATTAATAGCCCTGTGACCATCCATGATGCACAGAGATGCCCTAAAAGCTTTTTATAAATGAAATGGAGGAAGACAGGCTGTTGGGTTTAATTTTAGAAATATCATGTCTTGACTTCGTTTTTGGTGGAGGTCTTCATGGAGGACTAGGAAAGAGGATCTCTCAGCAGCTTGCTTTTGAATTGACAGGGGGCTTTGGGCAAAGAGCCCTTGTCCTCTAGGCGTTTGTCAGCGATTTGAATTAGGTCATGTTAACAAATAAACAAAATCAAACCAAACAGAACCCAAAGAGATTAAAACAAATACAATTCCTTCCCCCCCAACTACTCAGCTTTGTATCCTGTCATAATCCCAGTAATGCATTGGTCCTCCTGCAAAACCAGGTCAGTAAAGACCTGAAGTTTGTACCTTCTTGATATATCATAAGGAAGAAAAGAAACCACACATTTCTCCCACTTTCTAGGTTATCACAAGGCCATCCTTACTCACTTTTTGGCTGGTACCAAACCTCTGCAGGAACAACTTTCCTCCTGTCTGATTTGGAAGTGGTTACCTGCAGTCCTCAGATTATTTAAAGGATTGAAAGCTGGCAGGAAGATTGGCACTCCCCACCCCCCAACCACACACATATATACTCACACTCTCTCACCCTTTAACCGGACAACAGGATTAGTTCATAGAAAGCTCATTCTCTCAATACCACAAGCAGTTCCACTTTGTGACAGTATCTTTGTTTATCGCGCTAGTATGCAGAGAATTTGACACAGCAAACCCCATGACAGGGCTCCCTTCCTGAAGTACGGCCTTGCCAACGGCACCCTCTGCTCGCTCAATCCTCTTTTTTCAAAATCTCTCCTGTGCACACTGATCTCACAACCGGCAAACCCTTCATATCTCTTCCCATTCCCCCTTCTCTTTTTACAGTGGAGTGGATTTGGCTAATAAGAACCAGCTGTTTTTTTCCATTCTGAAAGCTGTGAGAAACTGATGACAACCTGTTTGACCTCTGACCTCTGAACTTGACCTCCTGCTAATACCTTCAGCTGCTGATTGTCATGGGTGGCTGGCAGAGTCCTTTGTCTTTTGCTATTTTGGAGTCCAGACAGATAAATGATTTCTATTTGTCCTTTGGCGCAATGGAAGAGCTGATCGATATTATCCACGAATGATGTCAAGGATTTGTCGCCACAGCTTATGAATGACAAAACACTACCCAAAAAAACACCTTTTGGGGCAAAAGATTGAAAGCTGGAAAGGTTTATTGATTTTTGCTTTCTTAAATAGCAGCTCAAGCCACAAAAGAGAAAAGGGAAAGCTTTGTGTGCTAAAATGAGGCAAAAAGCTTCCTCAAGAACAACGATTAGATCAGCTATTGCATTTAAGTACTGTGAGCCTTGCCACAGCCAACTGCTCAATTTTGTCTGCTAAGCTCACTACAATTTCCCTCCATTTTTCCTTATTTCAACAGCACTTGTATAGTGAAACGTCAACCTCCAGAATAAAACGCACTGTTCTTCCTTGCTCTCTCTTTGGCCACAGGTCAATGGGGACAAGGCCGCATGTCTTGGATTTGAACAGGCGGATTGGAGTCTTTGAAGGGGAACTAAAATGCTTTTCAGACACTGAAAGTGATAGGGATCATTTCCTAGTGGTTGGAGCCCAAGTTCGAGAAAGTTGAACAATGGAGTCCATTTCCAGCTCTGCCAGTCACTGTGCAACCACAAGCAAATCGCTTCATCTTTGCTCCTAGTTTCCCCATTGATAAAATGGAGATAGCACAGACCCACCTCAGAGCAGTGCTGTGCTTTGAGATCTTCAGTTCTTACAAGTGTAAAGAGTTTCTTATTATGAGCCCAAGTCACAAACAGAGCACATTCAACTGAAATAAAAATTACATATATACACACAGGACAGTCAACACAATTATCAGTTCCTCCTTTACACATCTTCCAGCAGCCATTCTAGGTTTCTCCTGAAAGAAATTACAACAAGGCTAACCTCTCAAGCAGTTAAAGGGATTCAGTGAATGCAGCTTCTTGCTCAAGGGGCTAGGGAATTTATCACCTAATGCAGGAGAAGCATAGAACCTTGAACTCTGACCTCGGCAAGTGAAGCTGCAGAGTAATGCAAAAGAGCATTTGCTTTTCTTTGAGCCCTTTCAACTCTGTGGATTCATAACTGGGTATAGAGGAAAAGGTTTTGGGATACTTCCACTGTCTGGGATGGAACTTCACAGCCAGTTTCTACTGGTGAACTTATCTGAGCTAAGGATGAGGTAAAACTAACAGCATTCCAGACTGGCTGTTTGCAGTTAAGTAAAGCTGTGATACTAATGACAATGGAAATAGAAAGCCTGTGTTGGGAAGGCAAATTGGATATTTTCAGCCATAGTACTAGACATGTACAACCCTGACTTCAACAGGAATTTAGGTGGATCATCTTTGCCAGAAGGTGATTGTCTGGCCTCTCTTCTCACAGACCTAATCCAGTGGGGTCAGCATTGATGATGCACAGAATTCTCACAGATTGCAAGAAATAAATTCAGCGGGGTGCTGAAGTCAAAAGATTCAGGGGACTCAGAAGATATGGGCAAAGTGTCTCACATACTGAGCTCGTATACTGTAATACATAGCACTTTCATTCATTGATCTCAAAGGCTAAATACCATTAGCCCCAATTCACAGATGGGAAAACAAAGGTGCAGAGAAATTAAGTGACTTTCCCCAAGGTGAGTCAATGACTATGTGTGGAATAGAACCCAGGTCTCTTGACTCCCTAGTACATACTCTAGATGGTGGGAGACACTGACTCACTTTTATATTGTATCCTCTAAGCAAGTCCCCTAACTTACACCTTGATTTAACTGCAAACAGAACATAGGTGACAATTAGTGCCATAGCAATGCTGAGTTAATGCCTTATTGCATTTTATAAATGAATGCACAGTGTTTCAGGTACTTCTAACTGGTTAAGAATAGATCTGGTTGAAAATATTTGCATTTTCAAAATTTTAAATTATATTTTTTGCAGAAATTTTAATTTTTGTTCCAAAAAATGTTACTTTTTTGGCCAGCATATAAAGTGCTTGAATTTTTCAAAAACTGAAAATTTCTATTAAAAAAATTCCTCTGTGGGTTTTTTTTTTTTTTTTTTTTTTTGCATTTTTCAACTACTTCTAGTTAATAATTCACAAGTGGAATGGATGAGAGTCCATGAAACAAGGCTAGCATTTTAAACAATGAAAGGTGTTCAAAGATTGTGAATATAGATTATATATTTTTAAAATTATATATAATTGATGTATCGGTTTTTACTCATTTCCCCCCCCCCCAAAAAAAAAACAGAAGATGCCGTTGGTGGAACTGTGATCATGAAATTTATCTCCTGTGAGAAAGTTGACCTTTCTGCAAAACAATCAGGAATCCCCATTGTTCTGTGAGCTACAATGGAACAGCCTGAGCAAGTAGCAAACAATGCTTTGCTCTTATATAGACCCATTATTTAACTTTTTAAATTCAGGAATCATATTGAAATGTAAAGGAAACTGTACAGCTTCCACGTTAAATCTCAAAGCAATTACAGAAGCAGATAGGTAAACGTCTTTATCCTGATTTCATAAATGGGGAAACTGAAGCACAGAAAGAGAGAAATTAAGGGGTTTGATCCTGCAAAGAGATGAACATTCTGGCCCCAGTCTAGCAAGGCACTTAAGCACATACATTGAAATCAATGGAACTATGCCAGCACTTGAAGTTAAGCATGTGCTTAAGTGCCTCGCTGGATTGGGAACAGAGTCACCAGTACTTTTCAAGATCAAGCCCAGGATCAGAAAGCCAGGAATAGAATCCAGTCTTCAAAACACTGTCCTCCATGCACTAACCATTAGCGCATGCTGCCTTCCTGTCCTGGTCCGATTGGTGCGCATCACTCAGAGAATGCAGGGAAATCTGGAAGGTGTCTGGTCTTGAAGAGGCCATAACATCTTTTTTTAGCCTATACTAACAATACATCAAGAAAAAATGGCATATTTCTCCTTTACTTTTCTCCACAATGGTGTATCCTCCACAGTTTCTCTCATGGATGATTTGTTTACATTCAGTCCTTCATGCTGCAAATATTAGTTAGCTGTGTGGAAGGACCAGCCCAACTAGAAACACTTTTGCCTGTTGAGGTTCAAACAGATTTTTTGTTCTGGCTTCACTGTTTTCTAGGCTGTGTGCCCCTGGACTCTCATTTTGGAATAAGCCCAAAACAACAAAGCAAAACCTGGATGAAACCAGAAAGTTTCCCATGGTGCCCCCAGCTCAATCCCAGGCTTGCTTGATGGTTGGTGAACCTTGCCCAGGTTTCAGGTTTGTGACAAATGCCACCACCGGGTCAAAGGTTTTGTTACAAATGTTTAATGCATCTGTCTGAGCAAGTAGATGCTTCTGGCTTCAAAGATCAGAGCTCAGTGGACTGAGATAGGGGTTGTCCTTAGAAGCTTGCTGACCTCCGAGGGCAGGGAATATAGTAGAAATCATATGCTGTGTAGCTCAACCTTCCCAAATATTTGGAGGTATTTCTGCAAAATACTGAAAATATAGGAAAAGTACTAAGTTTAGGGTACATCTGAGCTGCAAAACTCAGATCTTGACATGCCTGAAGCTCAGGAGTGTTTGGGTCCAGGTCTTGGTTTGGCTCTAGAAGCTGAGTTTGGTGCACAAAATTCAGATCAGAACCATAACTTCTCTGAAGTCTAAGAGTGTTTTGACCCTGGATTAAGGGCCCCATCATTAATTGGTGCAAACAATCTAAATTGATTCTATGCTCTCTCCATTTATTTCTCTGTCCTTTGAGCTTTTTTGATCCTTGAAGTGTGTCCCACTTGCTGTTCCAAAGGAAGTTTCCCAGACAATGTATTGTGTGTGTTCTATACATGATACTCACTTCTTCATTTGTAATCCCTGGACTGTCTGACAGCCTGTTTCTCCAAGTTTTCAGGGTTCATAAGTGTATTATTCATTACCAAAAAAATCTGTACTTCTAGACAATACGATACATTAAAATTCACATTCATTTAAATAACTGATTATTGAAAGCAAATGCCTCCAGTTTTGGGTCTCCAGTTTGACACGCATTAAAAAAAGACCCTGGTTTTCAGAGGGTGGGTGCTCTGAGAATCAGGCCCCTTTAAAATATTGCTGATTGGAAACCCCAAAACAGAGGCACTCAGAATTTCTGCTCATTTCTGAAAACCTTGCCTTGAGCCTCATTGCAAGTTATATTTTACATTCCACTTGCAGTAGTGGAAGTGTTTTTAAGAAAGTGTTTTCTAAGAAATAAAATGTCACCAAAAGTAGGGATTAGACATAATCCAGTTCCTTTATCAACTAAAGATGCCATCATGGCCTCTGAAACCTAATGGAAGAAATTCCTTCACTGTTTTCCATCTTACAATTATATCACATAACACATTCTGCTAGAAGGTTGGCCAGCATCTGACGACACTAGTACCACAATATAATGAAAAATGTAAAGGGTTTGACATCCCTTGCCACCTGTTTAAGATTCCACATAATCTGGCTAGAGAGGGATTAATTCCTACATTTGATTTTCCATCTGCATTGCATCAAAGGTAACCCCTGTCAATCCTGAGACATAACCCATTTGTAAGAGCAGGAAATATCCTACTCCACTGCAGATTTTGCTGTGACAAATGTAATGCTTTCTTTAGGGTTCTGTTTGTTTAATTAAATTTTACGCACGGATAAAATGTTTTGTGAAATTTCCACTGTGGGGTGTTGTAATTAAAACTGGTGAACTTGATACAGACAGGCAACTATTGTAAAGCTGTCTTTGTCTGAGATATGAATATCAGCAGCAATGTTTAGTTCTGCAGCCACAATTTTCTTTTAGAATTCCAAAAGCTTCCCAAATTAGGTGCAACTGAGAGCAACTTTGATCCATTTTGGGTGGAAAACACAATTGTTAAGAAGTATGATTGGTTAAATTGCTAGAAGCTTCCGTATTAAGAAAAAAAACCTTCAGCTTTTGCTTCCACTTGCAGGAGCAAATATGTTCTTCAAATTTATCTAATCTTTCATAGGCTGATGATCCAATCATTTGACACATTGCAGCAATAAATGGCTTGGTGGTGGTATTATTGAGGAAAGACTCCAGTATGGTATTTCATCAGACTGGCTAACTAATACAATATATTATATCCTCAAAAATAAACAAGAATAAACAAAACATCCCCAAGATATGTTATTGCCTGGCCATTCTGTGTAAGGAAGAGACGGATGTTAAGGAGAAGGAGCCATGGACTCTGATTCAGGAAACTTTAAGGGCTTTGCTGAATTGGGTCATCGTTTGGGTGTTTTGTTGAATTGGGTTGTTAGAAGTTTTTCCAAATTTCCTCTCTCTCCTATTTCTCTATGTAAATAATAATGCTCTCAGAACTGAATGAAACCCTATGGTTTTGGTCCCCAGGAGTGTGTGAAAATTTTCTTTGATTCTGATCCACACTCTCCTGCCCACCCACATCCTGTGGCCTGGTCTACACTTAAGACTTAGACTGACATAGCTACGGTGCATAGGGGTGTGAAAAATCCAACCCCCAAGTGCTGTCGCTGTGTTGACCTAACCCCTGACATAGACATTGCTAGGTTGATGAAAGAATGCTTCCACTGACCTCGTTACTGCTGCTCAGAGAGGTGTTGTTCCTACAGGGATGAAAAAAACCCTTCTATTGCTGTAGGCCATGTCAATGCTACAGGGGTATGCTGGCATTGCTACAGCAGCATAGCTATGCCATATACTCCCTGTAGTGTAGACAGGGTCTGAGTCTTTCCAAGCTATGGATCTGATGAATGCAAAGGGTGGGGTTTTCAAAAGCATTTAGCGTTGTCCCGTTTAAATCAACCATCAGAATCCCATGGGAGAAGAGTGAAGGCCACAAGTGAATGTTTTCAAAAAGTCCATCCCACAAATGTCCAAGAATATTTTGGACTGAACTGCTGAGCTTCACCGGGCTTTGCATCAAAAGTAGAAGCGAAGCCACAGATTTTTGGGGAGGTTCCTCAATGTGAAATTATTTCCTTATTGTACTGTTAGCCTTTACCTCCATAAATTGATCAAATCCAACACCAGTTCTGAGCACACCTAGTCTATTGAGGGTTCAAAACTCAGATCCTGATTTTGTAACTTGGGCCTCCTCTGAATCTCAGTGAGAATCCCTGAAGTGGCCAATGTACATTTAGGTTAGCGAAAAGAGAAGAAACTTTTCAGTGCTCTTGCTCTCTGGTTTGGAGCTGGTGATTCACTCCAAACCCAGGGGAGTTTCATTTGGATAATTTTGGCAATCTTTCAAGCATTTTTCCCCCCTGATCCTCCATTTTACAACATAGACGATGCAGCAAGACATAGAGGGACTGTTAGTTTCCAGTTTGCGGCACCGGATTGAGGGGATTTTTCTTTTTAAACATTGACCTATTTCTCAGTCAGCTTGTCTGTGTAAGTTAGAACCCAGCCATGGCAGACAACAGTCCAATGTGTGCGAGCAGAAGGGCGACTCACCACCTGTCTGAGCTGTCAAGTTATGTGGGAAGGCATATCAATTAACTTCTGCGATTATCTCATCATACTTCACAACTGACAAAACATTAACCCCCTTTCAAGCATAATCCTATTGGAAAACCAGCATCATTCATTTCATCAGCAACATTACCATCAACTCCTCGTTTCTGGTGAGGGTGGGGAAGAAAAGGAGGGAAGGTATTTCCCCTTCCCCGACCCCTTTTGATTTAGTCTATACACTTTAAAGTCCAAAAGCTATGTGCAGTCAAATAGTTTCACTCTATAGACAGCAGGTATTTGGGTTAAATTCCCATGAGCCTACTGTGTTCCCTTGTAGCTTAAAAAGCTGGGACACTGGCCAGGAAAAAGGACCTTCCGTGACCTGCTCTTAACCCCTGAGGAAAGTTACACAAACTCTTTCACGCTTGGCTGGGATTGCTGTGTAGGAGTTGGCCAAAACAATACTTTCCCTTGTGTTTGCCTACCTTATTAAATATCAATTAATATTTATGGAACTTTATAAACAGTGCAGCTTTGGTTTCAAGGGTGCTTAGAAATCTGATCTCCCCTTCTCTCCCCCCCTCCTCACTTCAGCATTTGTCTGGCTCATGGCTGCATAGTTAAAAGCACTGGTCTTCATTTAAAATTTAGAGGAGTTTATCTAAACTCTGAGCCCAATTGCCCTGTGTAGCTATTTACACCTTGGCAAAGTGGCTGTAAAATTTTACTGAATCAGCTTTATAGTAATTTTACACTCACTTGTCCCAGATTTTCCTCTCATGGGGGTTTTACACCAGTGTTACTCCATTGACACCTCCAGAGTCTACACTCCTGATGTACTCTAGTGAAAGTGAGGGCCTGAGTCTTACCTATTTGCACAGACTGTAAGGTCTTTGGGGCAGGGGCTGTCATTTGCCAGGTGTTTGTACAGCATCTAGTACAATGGAGACCAGAACTGAGTGAGGCACTATCACAACATAGATGTTAAACAGCAGCAGCTATAAATGACTACACAAGGTGCAAAGCACAGACATGTCCAGTCTCACTCATTGGGTGAGAGACTCACTCACTAGCATGCTATCTCATGCTCACACACATTCCTAAGCTTATCTTCCTCATTTTGAGTAAAATACATAAAAATTTAATGTATTTTTACTCAGGCACTGAAAAAAGACAACAACACACCCGGGACCTCAGGCACAGGGCTTAGAGCTTGGAAAGCCACTTTCCAATCTTGTGTACTGTGGTAACCATAGAGCCTACAGGCCTGCGTTCTATACACATGCAAGAGGAGGCTACGTGGGATATGTATATGGGGGGAGGAGGGGTGGTTGTGTCCGTAATGGTCAAAAAAATATGAGTTGGCCCAAAAAATGAGCAGGCCTTGAGTGAAAGTTTGCAGGTTTTTCAAATTACAGTTCAAAATTTAAATCACACTCGACAAATTCATGTCCTCAGGGATCCCCAGCCATCCAGGTTTTTGTTCAAACCAGAAAAGAATTGTTTTTATTAAAATCCACTGGTTGCATTGCATATAGAATTCTCACATGCCCTTGATTTTAGTATGAATCCCTCACTCTCACAGAACTTGGGAGATAGGCCAGTCCTCACTTACAGAGAACTCCCTAACCTGAAGCAAATACTCACCAGCAACTACACGCCACACCACAGAAACACTAACCCAGGAACCAAATGCTGTAACAAACCTCGTTGCCTACTCTGGTCCCCATATCTACTCTAGCAATAGCATCAGAGGACCCAATCACATCAGTCACATCATCAAGGACTCATTCACCTGCACATCTACTAATGTGATATATGCCATCAAGTGCCAGCAATGCCCCTCTGCCATGTACATTGGCCACACCGGATAGTCTCTATGTAAAAGAATAAATGGACACAAATCGGACATCAGGATTAGTAACATACAAAAGCCAGTAGGAAAACACTTCAATCTTCCTGGACATTCTATAATAGATTTAAAAGTAGCCATACTTTGAGCGAAAAAACTTCAGAAACAGACTTCCAAGAGAAACTGCAGAACTAAAATTCATTTGCATATGTAACAGCATTAATTTGGGCTTGAATAGGGACTGGGATTGGCTGGCTCATTACAAAAGCAGCTTTGCCTCTCCTGGAATTGACACCTCCTCATCTATTGTTCGGAATGGATTACATCCGCCCTGATCAAATTGGCCTTGTCAACACTGGTTCTCCACTTGTGAGGTAACTCCCTTCTCCTCATGTGTCAATATAATAATGCCTGCAGCTGTCATTTTCACTCCATGCATCTGAAGAAGTGGGTTTTTTACCCACGAAAGCTTATGCTCAAATAAATCTGTTAGTCTTTAAGGTGCTACCCAACTCCTTGTTGTTTTTGTGGATACAGACTAACACAGCTATCCCCGATACTTGAGTATGAATTAGGACATTTAAGTGTTTCATATCAATATTAAGCAGTGTACATTTTAAAACAAACTATTAAGAGCAGGTTGGATTAAAAAACCCCGGACTCTTGGATGTCACCAAGGACCAAAGATGAGAGTGCCTGTCTCAAGAGAGCCCCAGGTGGCCACCTAGTGTTGAAACAGCAGATCCCATCGGAGCGCTTTCCTCTTGCTTACATCAGTGTAAAAATCTAGAATAATCCAATTGAAAAGAAGTGATATATACCCGTGTACACTTGGTGCAAGATCAGAAACAGGTCCAAATTATTTACACCAAGCAACCCATATTCATTGCAAGTCCCTTCACCATTTTATATTGACGCAGGGCTTTGTTTTAAATGATGTTTAATTTGAAGGATTTTTCTGTATTCTGACTTCCTAGGAAGATGCTTTCTAAAAGTCCCTTGCTGATAAATTGTTACTGGGCTGCTGCCAAATGGGGGAAGTTTTACTCGTAAAACAAAAAAAATACATCTGTCCCTCACTCCACACTTGCCTATGCCTTTTATATTTGGTACTTCAGTCTATTTTGCAAACATATGGCCTGTCACTGAAGGCAGAGTGCACCATCCTGCTGTCAATATTGTCCTCCCCATCACAAAGATTAACATCAGAAGCTAGAAAGACTGAGGCTGGGTTTTTCTCAGCCATCACCAAAGTACCACAAGGCTTCTTCCCGTGCAGCAAATAGACTCCCTGCAACAACCGAATGCTGCTGAGAAATTACTTGGGCTTTCGTTCCTCTGCTGATTTCCATTGGATAAATCATCACAGCACAAGTTTTTTTACAGTCCCTTTTATGCTGACTCTTTATTATTTGTAGCATCTTGGGATGCTTGGAGTTTAATAATATTAAAACACAGTGAGTTTTCACCTGTCCAGGGCTCATCCCTCATATAAAGCCAAGTACTATGGTATTTTGCACTAATACTCCTAAACCCTACCACTAAATCAATGATATTGCAGTGTTTGGGGGCATTGAGTATCATATTGCAGGGTTTGAGGATTTTTGTTGTAGTTGTTGTATAACAACCATGCAAAACACTGCCGTTACATATTCATACACACGCACGTATGGGAATCAGTGTGAGTCAATGGGAAATGGACTGGAAGGCAGGAGAACTAGTTTATATTCTCATCTCTGCCACTGACCAGTTGTGTGACTTTAGACAAGTCGCTTTACCTGTTTGTGCCTCAGTTTCCTCCCCGGTGAGCTGGGGATAATAATATCTATCTTCCTCTTTAAATCACATTGATATTGGTGAATGAAGAGAAGTAGATATTGTTTATATTATTGGCTAAGCTCTTTTGCCATAAGAATTTTTTTTCCAGGGTCTGATGGCATACATTAAAAAGCATTGCCTGCTAGATACACCGCCCCTATGCCAGTCACCACTTGTTTAAGACTAAATCTCTGTAGCAAAGGTGAGCTGGAAAAGGAATGTGGTATCTTATCCAATGTGTTTGGTGAAGGTGGCTATTTGTTTTCTTAATGCTGCACTCAGACAGTGGGCAAGCTGTACCAGGAAGCAGACACTGTAAGGAAAGCAGCAGCAGCAGCAGCCTTTCCAGCTTATCTGCGGCTGCTATCAAAGGTGCCATCTGAAGCTGATTAGGTAAGAGTGTCGGGTTTAATGCATCAGACAAACTCCTGTTCGTGGCCCAGCAGACCTTGCAATCTGAGAATTTAAGAAGAGAGGGGTTTAGGGCTGGATTCCTTTCTGGGCTTCTAAAAATAAACTTCTGCGAACACAAAGTTAAAAAGCAACATTCATTAGAGAGTTACATTAGGAACAAAGTGCAACATTATTGCAAACAGATGAGCCGAGCTGCAGGTGATACACTTAGAAACATCCACTTAAAAAAAAAAAAAGCAAAACATCTGCAATTATTTGCTACTCGTTTGTCACCCATCCCAGACCACAACCTGTGGCAACATAAAGGAGAAAAGCAACTCTGATACTTTCATAGCTCCAATCAATAACTGTCCTCCATTCTCTTATCTTTTTTACCTCTAAAATTGTTTTAGGAAAGGCTATGTTCATTTTATCCTTATTTACTACTTAGTTGGTGGAGAACCCTGGAGACAGGACAGCCTGGGCACCGCTACAAATCAGCATGCAAACTAGTTTCAATCACAACATAAAGGCTCTCCTATACAAGGCATGTATTATTTGCTTATGTTACTTAACCCAGTTTCACGTGTACTTTTAAACAGAGATTTGTGGATAGGAAATGTCACATGAAGAGGAAAGAGGTGACTCCACAATGTGAGAAACAGTATAAAATCCACGTGGCGGAGGGGGGACAGATGGAGGATGGGATGACACGTGCCTATTTCAAACAATAGTCTGCCATAATTTTTATCTAGTTAATAAATTACATGAATAATGCCATTTCTAACCATTTATAGACCTGTTCCTGCATTCTCCTTCTAAATTTCTGGGTTCATTAAGAAGATTTTGTTCACTGTAGCACTAGTGAAAGGGGCTGGGTTGACTGAATTCTTATCTAGCTTCAGAAAAAGTCAGACATAGGGTGATTTCTACAGACGGAGCTATTAACATGCATCAACTTGGACCTGAAGGGATCAGGATGAAGGGTAATTTGCTCTCCTGTCCATTCAGTCTTTAGCCTCTCTGACAGCGATTGCCAAGAGGCTGCCATTTTGGAATCCCACCCATGGCTATTGCTAATGCTTTAAAAACAATGCTGGTGCTCGAAGCTGCGCTTTCAGTACAAACAGCATTTTGAAACCAGCTGTGTGCATTCACCCCTCAGACTGTGGAGAGCCCACTGAAGTCAAGGGGGAACCTTTCCAAAGGGCTTTGAATCTGACCACAGAGTGTGCGAATGGTGACAGGGCAGAATTTCATGGGCCCTCACTGCCATACTTCAAAATATATGTTGCCCTACATACAGGACTTGCTCTTCCTCTCACCTACACCAGTGTAAATCAGAAGTAACCTCAGTGAAGTCATTAGGGTTGCGCTGATGTAAAACTAGTTTAAGTGAGAGAGAATCAGGTCTTCACATCAGTATAATTTCACAAAGCTGCAGTTTTGCTGACACTTAGCACATGGAGCACCTGTGTTCCACTGTCAAAGATTTGCCATTGTTTAGTAGCATCCTCTCAATACCCCATTCCTCACATGTGGAAACGGAGGCTGAGAAATGAAATGACTTACCTGCACTGCAGTGGGATTTAGAGCAAGGATTACTATTGTCGTGTTTAAATGCTTGTAGGCCTGTGCTCAGATCATTAGACAACGTCTCTCTCTAATGATCACTTAAAGGAACTGATACACATAAAAAACATCGAAATTGTCCTTAATCCTTCAATGGTAAGAGGGACATAAAGACCTACATTAGTTTTGGGATAAAATTATCCACTAAAGTAAACCCATCAAAAATCAAACGTGAAGTTTGCTAACTTTTTCTTTTTTGCAATAAGTTCTGTTTGGTGCCTTGAGGGTTTTTTTAAAACTGTATTTCTCCAGTTCCAATGACAAAAGGATTCAGTGGTTTCTATTCTTTGTCCCTGGGTAGGAAGATAGGTAATAGATCAATCAGATAACTGGCATTAAGATGTCACTTTAACAATAACTTGTTCTGAATGGAGAAAATAATTAAGACCCAGATGAAAGGCCTGGGCTGAGAAATTAGTATGAGTCTCCATGTCACGGCCAGGATGAAGGCAGAATGATGACATGATACTGTCATGTGAAGGGCATCTAAGAGCAGAGAGGGATTGGCTAATGAAGTGGTAACACATTCCCACACACAATTACTCATCTCCTATTCTACACATGGACAAGGAATCAGAAGGGGTATGGTTGCAGCCAAACTCAATAACAACAAGCATCACAGAGGGATATTTAACTGTCAGCAAACTTAAGACTGTTCATCTGCAGGTGCATTTCTTTAATGGATAGTTTTGTTGTCCAAAAATATTTACAACCTCTGCTGGCAGTGATTCTAAAACCCTACAGCACAGGGCTTGTTACAGAATAAAATTACTTGCCTTAACCAAGCATACTGTAAATTTTCAAGAGCCAGTGCCTTATTGGAAATTAAGTCCTGCTGTATGTTGTGTTTGATTTGTAACAACACAAACCCACCTGTTTTGTCTGAGTTGTCCTTATAATAGAACCTGTCATTTTACCACAACCGGTTATGAGAAGAGATGGTAGGATGTTAGCCTCATGTTAGCATTCAGCAGGACCAGTCTTACAGTTTCTGGGGTCCCTGCATAGCTAGAAGGCAGACCTATCAGACCTTCACCAGACCTTCTGCTGTGAGGGGAGAGGATGCTAGTCAACATTTGAGCTGAGAGTCAGCCGGGACCCTCTGCCTCTGAGGCACTTACAATTGTAGACTCTGGTCCTGCAAAGAGTTACGCTTAATTTTACTCCTAGAGAATGGTGCTATTAACTTCAAATAGGACTACCCACTGTGATTTAAGCATGTGAGTAAGTCTTTGTGGGACCAGGCCCTTATGTTATTCATAACAAGTAGTTCTGCCTGCTATAGACACCAGCCAGCTACATTTTCCCCTCCTCCCGCTGCCCCACTGGGTGAAAACCTATGGAATCCATCTAGGACAGTAGGGAAACTCAGCAGTTTGTGCAATTATGTCCTTCTGATTTGAACTGCCTGGGTTTATATGTGCCACACAAGTTCAGCTCATCCTTGTTTGGAAAAGACCACAAAGATACAAAAGGCCAGATCCTTAGCTGGTGTAAGTTGACTTCAATGGGGCTATGCTGACCAGTGGAGGATCTGGCCTGACATGCCATTTCAATGGCGTTCTCCCCCAAATAGGCTCTGATTCCTACTTCTGAGATGGAATCTTTCCAAATCTGCAGCAGAGTGGTGGATTATTTATCCCTTGTAAACTACTGTGCATCATCATGTAGAATAATATCTGAATCAGGCACCACAAACTAAAGAGATTTCCCTGTTTGTTTCTCTGAAGATGGTCATTTATATTATGAAACATTAGCCATAGTTTAGCAGTCACTAATGCAGTGTCAGACTTTGCTCTCAGTTACACGAGTGTAAATGGGCAGTAACCTCAGTGGACTTACTCCTCTCCATTTACAGCAAGGAGATCAGTGTTTGCCCCACACTAGGTATGGCAAGTTCTCAGTAAACTGGAGACTGCTGAAATGGCACAGCACATGGAAAATGTGGACTGGATACACTGCAGGTTGCAAAGGGATGTGTTTTTAGCTCAAAGCCATAAATTGTGCCTGAATGCAGTATGTGGTCAGAAATAGATCCCCAGAACTGTTTTCTCAAAACCATGTTCTGGATCTCCTGGAAGGTTTGGGTGAACTTTTTTAAATGAATCAGGCCAGAGTTTCTAGTTTGACACATAGCTGACGTGGGGGTTTGCTGGATATATTCTATGCAGGTCTAGAATCTATACAGAAAATGGCAAGATGGGAGAAGATAAACAGAACCATAGGAATCCTACTAGAGCGAGACTGTGCCAAAGAGCCTAGCAAGAATTATAGGCAATGCAGGCAGTTAGGAAGCAAAGCTTTCCATGCACTTAATGTGCTGCTTGTTAGTTTCCTCTGGAAAAATGCAAACATAAATTAATGATTAATTGCACAGCCCAGAGCTCTCACATGAACATCCTTTAGACTATGAGTGACATTCCTTTGCCACTTAATAAAAGCTCACCAAAAAATACTCACAGCATTGATAACATCAGCCGTCACAATGTGCCGCTGGACTGACCTCAAGTCACCATGTCTGAGGCCTGCTCTTAACCCCAGTGTAAGAAAACACTTCACATATGACCTGCTGATTGATTTACAGTACAATGAGAGGACATTGCATTAACAGTGTGCATTGCTGGAACAGATTCCAAGGCAGAAAACAAGCTCTGGCTTTTTCAGATACACATGTGAGAAAATTCGGCATCAAGATCCTGCTCAAAAGTTCATTTGCAATTTAGACTCAAAGGGTGCATCTAACATTGCAGCACAGAAGTGAAATTCTCAGCTTGAGCACACATACATGCACTAACTTCGATATACCTAGCACGCTAAAAATTGCAGTGTGGCCGCAGTGGAATGGGTGATGACTTGGGTTAGCCGTCCAAACACGATCCTATCTGGGAACCTAGGTATGTACCCTGGTGGCTACCCGTGCCACTGCTGTTTTTAGTGTGCCAGCTCCATTGAACTAGTGCATGTACATCTACCTGAGCAAGGAACTACACCTCCTAGCTGCAGCATAACTGTATCCACAGTGTTTCCTAACCATAAAAACATTCAAAAGTATTCAGAGATTTCAAACACCCTGAACTTTGCTAAAGTGGCAGGCTTCCTGCACACACAGCCAATCAACACTGGCCAGAAACCTTCATATTTTCCATTAATATTTATGTTAGTTTAAAGCTGAGAAACTTTTTTTGGGGTGGGGAGGGGAAGGTAAAATAAGCAGAGAAAGGACTAGATTGTTCTGTGCTCTTCATGAGGCACAAGGGGATGTGGTAGAAGATTCCTTCATTGTTGTACAGTGGCTGGGCACAATCCCACTGGACAGCAGAGACACCGCAGAAAAAGATAGTTACCGAGCCCAGAATATATAGTAACATTGGGCCAATCCCAGCTGCCAGTTACAAAGGCATCAATGTGGATTCACCCCAGTGGAATGAGCCTGGATTGACACAAAAATGTAACAGAGCAGAATCTGACTCACTGGGGAGCAATCTGAGGCAATAGGGTGGGGTAGGCCCCCACTTAAGTCACAAACCTTAAGTGGCTGAGGTTCGCTCAAGAGGTTTGCAAGCTTTTGTGAAATGTAATGAAATCCCAAACCTTGCCAGGTGCACCTGCTCAGAATTGTGATCATAGAGCTATTTAACTTATGCTTTTTAAAAAATATACCTTGTCTTTAAAGTTCTAGAAACCTGCTGGAGGCAGCTGCAGCATGTTATAGAGGAGACACACACCCCATACTCTATCAGAGACTGGTATGTGTGTTTTCACTTAGATAGAAAATAAAAAAGCACCCATGCTAGAAGTAGATGGTTTCTCTTTGCGTATGGAAAACATAGGATGTGGCAGATATAGGAATCGGTTTGGGTAGCCACTGCAAAGTAAACATTTTAAATGAAAGGTTTAAAAAAAACTAAAATAAAATGGAAAACATGCAGAAGTGATGAAAAACATCTGGGGAATGGACACTGAAACAAGAGGGGGCCCTGAGACTTTTCATTCATTTTGTGATGTAATAAAATATTGTTCCATGGGAATGTCCTCCTAACAGAATTTTTTATTGCCAAGCATTATAATGTTACCAACTCCAATTCTCCTGTTTCATTAATAACATTTATGTTGGTGGCTGGCTGGAGACTGACACTTCATGAGTGGCATAATCATCAGTGCATTCTAGGTGTCTTCTTCCAACAAAGGAACATTTCCTTACCAGAGTTCAGATATCAGGTATCAAAGTGGTGTGGGCCTGAGCCCTTTGATGAAATTAGGACACCAAATTAAAGGGAAGGTGATTTCCCTGCCTCTGATGACGTTCTCCCCCCCACACCCCTTTTTATGAATACCACAGAATAATCCCTGCCAGAGATCACTTTTTCCCCTTGGAGATTAAAGGCTTTTGAAAAGCATTTTTCCCCCTTTGGAATGCATTAGATTGCTTCAAGTGCCAGGTCCTTATTTTTATTTTTTTCCCTAATCCTTGCTGATTCTCTCCTTACCCCCGTCCCCACATTTCTAATCAGACCAGCTGAATGCTATGCTATACTATTAATATAATCAGTATATTTTTCAGGGGGTAAGTACAGTATAAACATTTCCAGTACGTGGTATTTAATATAAAAGTTGGTCTTTCAAGTGGCATTGCTTCTTTCCTTGGTCAGGAGAAAGGGTTCCTGTTGAAATGGGAAAATGCAAAGAAAATCGATAGCCCAGCACCCAGAATCTCTGAGATCATGGGCACTTCTAGTTCATGAGTGTTCATCACAAATTAAGTGAGAGTGGGATAAAGAGCAGATTTGATATTTATAGGGATATCAAAAAATATCCAGAGCTATAATTAATGACAACAAACATTTTGGAGAGGATATTAAATGTCATGCGTCAGGGATTAAGCCAATCTCTACATTTTAGAAATCAGGCTGAGACCCAATGCAAGGGACAGATCAACATATGTCTGCCCATGCGGGGCTCTTACTCTTTCCTCTGAAGCGTCTGGTCCTGGCTACGGTCAGGAGACAGGACCCTGAACTGGATGGAACTTGAGTCTGATCCACACTGGCAATTCTATTACTTCTTTGGAAATCTTTTGTAAAAATATTGATAGCACTTCAGTGAAGTATCAGCTACATTTCCTTACTGAATGCCTAACATAGTCCCATTTCTTCTTCTGTCTCAGCCAATCTACTCACGTCATGCCTCATTCATTTATATTTGTAAGTGTTAATGCCGCACTACTGCTAATAAAAGACCATATAAATGTTCTATTTCCACCCCCCATCCCCATTGCTTTTTGTGGCTTGAAATGCTGCCTTTTGCTGTTTTCTGAGCTGGTGAACTTCCTCTCTTGAAAGACAAGTTTAGGACTTTGTTTGCAAAACCAGTGTCAGACTTGCCAGGAATGTGTGACCTCCACTCCGCACATCCGTGTCTGATATGGCAATCCTGCTAAAATATGCAGAGAGCAAATCTCAGCTGGTAGGACAAGGATGTGAGGGAGACTGGGGATTGCTCACACTTCTCTGGTACTTTGAAGAATCCACATCTTCATCAGAAGCACCTCCCTGACACAAGCTGGTGAGTTGATGGAGACTCCAGCGTGTTCCAGTCAGGAATTCTGAATTATGTATTCTCTCCAGGTCCTTCCATCTCTTAGGAATCCAACCACACCCCCTCCATCATGACAAATAAACTACAAATAGCTACCAGTTGCTAGGAGCAGTAACTGGGGAAGCCTTGATCATGAAGGAGTTTCTGATTTAGAGCCGGCTAAAGTCTCAGCTCTGGTGGAGCATCTGTAATGATCCCATCTTGGAATCCTAGATACTCCGGTGACTGGCATGGACATAGAACCCTAAAGTCCCACCTGCCCTCAGGAAGAACTACACCAAATAACACTGTGTTCCTGTCAAATAAGATACTCCTGTATGGAAGGATTAAGTTTTCAGGACTACACTGCAAATAGCTCAGATAGACTTGCTGGGAATATATCCCTTCCCCCCACCTCTCCACTCAAGCCAAAGACAAATAGGTGTCTCCCTCAAAAAACAACCCACTTTCCCTGTTTTTTTTTTAAAGACAAATAGGAGAAGTACATTTTGAAATCTCCCTCTGAAACCTAATAGAGGCTGAGAGGTGAAACCCTGACCCAGGTTTGCCCTGAAGCGCAGTTTCCTCTACCCCAGAAGATAACAAATTACACAAGTAAATGTCCTTTTCCCTTATCCAGTCCCAAACTCTCCTGATGTCCGGGAGAGGTTCAAAGTGCAGCACTGCAGAGGCAGTCTGTTGGCATTTGCAGCATAAATGCACAGGACTCTGGATTGCATTAGTGGGATGGTACCTGGAGGTATTTCACAGCCATTTGGTGAATTCTGTAGCTGTTTTGAAAATGGTAGGCTCATTTATGCACAAATCACACCGAGCATACATTGATCACCTGAGTTGGGAGGAAAAGGGTGGGGGAGAGAGTAAAAAGAACCCCATTTTTGGAGTTATTCATTTGGAGAATCATTGTCTCCATCAGACAATTGTAATATACAGTTCCCTGTCTAGAAGAGTTTACAGTGCAACCTAATGATTACCTGGTACCATTAGACAAAGCAAGGACATCAGATGCTTTCCTATACATGAGCTGAGAGATATTTCAGTACTGAAATGCCATCTCAACCTTTGCAGAGATAGTAGTGTGAAATATTCCTTTATTGCTTTATGCTCATTTGTTTATGAATATTTAGCACTCAGGAAGGCATCGGACGGATAGCATTGGAGTAGTAGCTCTTTCTCTATCCGGAAGGACAGGCAGGGCACAGGCGGCTGCATTAGAATCTTCTCATTCCTGCCCCTTTGTAGAACCTCTATAATGACCTGAAACAACCACTTTTGTGGGTGTAGGGGAAATACATTTGGTCTGCCTGACCAGTCTTTGGTCTTTCCACATGTCATTTATGCAGTTCATTTTGTTGTGATGTGGTATTTTTATTCACCGAACTGGACCGAGGACACCAAATGGATTCTGTCCAGACTCCCCCAAAAGCCGCTAGGTGGTAACAACTTCTAGTCATTACCAAACTCCTTATCCCTCCCTCCTCATTTGATTTTAATCCAGTGAGTTACACAGCTAACAAACAACTTGCCAGAGCCAAACTATTGTGAGAAGGAAGTAGCTGGGTAGATGGGGCGGGTCTGCAATAGCATCAGAAAATTGATTGCACAAACTTCAGTGCCTCTGCATTCAGAATGGGCACTAGCCTACCTGCCAGTGCTCATGAACAAACAAATCTTCTTTGCCTGTTTTCATGATGGGCTTCCTTCCCAGTCTTCATAGGGTAGGACATGGTGGCAGTAGGTGGGCAACACAGCAGGGCAGTGACCCCAAAATCTCCCCCACAAACCCAAGATCAAACTATCCAAAGCTGGTGCATCTCTATCTGAAGCTGCGTAGGCAGGAAAAGGGAATATTTCCTCCCCATCCACTTCTTATCAAGCGTATATCTGGGAGGGCTCTGCATATGGCCATCCCACATTCAGAGATGCTCTCATGCTCTCTGACCTCTCGCCCTTCCATCAGGGGAGATCTATAGCATTTACAATCCAAAACAAAAGAGAAAGGAGAGAAGGGCCAGAATTCATCTTCCCAGCTGACACCTACCGTTAATTAACGACTTAAAAATCAATGACATCGGAGACAGGCAGCAAATGACACCTCCATGCAGAATCTGTCTGCCTTCAGAAAGAGAAAAAAATATATATCTGAGGACAGGTTTGACGTTCACCATACTCCACTAGATTAGGGGGAATTGAAGAAAAGGCACTCCCTCCCCATCCATCACTGTCCATTCAAATACTGTAAATCCCCCTTGATTTTTCTTTCTCCAGGCACCAGAGTGCTGTGTTTGGGTGTCTTTTGGAGGCATCGTCCTCAAAAGGGAGTGGGAAGTCTGCCATGCCTTTGGCATTGAGCATATAAGGAAGGATGTGAGAGGCACCAGCAGAGAGAGAAGTATATAAGCTACAGAGATGTTAAATTGTAAACTCTTTGGCCAGGGACAGTCTTTGTTAGGTGTTTGCACTGTGCCTAGCGGAATGGGATCCTGGCCCATGACGGGGGCTCCCAGCCACAAAGAATAATAAAACACAATAATAGATGAGCTTCTTTAACAGCTGAAGGACTTAAATGAGACCATGAATTGGAAACTTTGGACCTGATTCTCTTTCCACTCATGCTGTTTTTATACCAAGGTATTTGCATTGGTTTCAGTGGAGTTACCCTCGATTCATATCGATGCAAGCAATCAGTGTGCTGTGTGTGTGGGGATGACCCCTGGCTCTGCCCCAGGCCCCAGCCCCACTCCACCCAAGCCTCCACCCCATCCTTCCTCTTCCCACCCCATTCCGCCCCCTCCCTCCCCCAGAGCCTCCTGCACACCATAAAACTACTGATCACGGCAGGCATGGGGAGAAAGAGGGAGGCGCTGATCGGTGGGGCCCCCGACTGGCAGGAGGCGCTGGGGAATGGAAGGGGGACTAATAGAGGAGCTGCTGGTGGGTGCTCAGCACCCACCTTTTTTCCCCCACGGGAGCTCCAGACTTGGACCAGGTCGACAGAAGCTAGGTCAATAGAAGAATTCTTCTGTGCGTCTATAGTGGAAGCTAAGTTGACCTAACTACAATGCTCAGGGTGCAAACTTTTCATAGCCCTGTGCCATGTAGCTAGATCCAATTTTTAAGTGTAAACCAGGCCTTACACACATAGAACTAGGTATGTAAGGGGGATCAAAGTGCTATTCCTAGGGCAAATGCAGCCCAGTGTGCTACAAGGCAGCCTACAGCTGCTTTTACCTTTAAAGCCACAGTGGCTTTCTGAGACTAGACAGCTATCTTGATCCAAGCAAGTAGGCACCTCTGGTATTAAACAAGGACACGGCTGCCACCATATCCATTAGGAACAGCCCTCAGGCAAATTGGCAAAGTGGCCCTGAACTGGACAAAATGTCCTAGCCCCTGACTCTACATTAAAATGCTCACCAGGCTGAGGTGGAATATATGGGGACTTCAGGTAGAGCACAAACAACTGGAGCCAATCAGCTCATAAGCATGCCATGTTCATGTACATGTTCCTAGTAGGACAAGAAAAGGAAAAAGAAACACCCCACAAAATATAGGCTACACCAGCAGAACTGCCACTAAATAGGCTTCCCCTCCCCACCCCCAAGTTTTCCATGCAGCTTCAGCAGGCTGTCTGCCATTAGGCCAGGCTCATCCTCTCCACATATGGCAGCAATTGTGCAGTGAAGCATCCACATCTCTCTGCCATCAAACAAGCTGTGACCAGGACAGGGCTGCCACTTTGAGGAGATGAAAGGTATCTATGACCAATGAGGTCTGCCGGGTCGCAACCAATAGGGCAACTTTCTTGCTTGCAGCAGAGAGGGTTTGAGGAGAAACGAATGTCCTAAGGATGCTGCTACTAAGGGCATCACAGACAAGCTTCATTGTAGTGAGAGACAGAAAGATGTATTCGATCACTGAGTCTAGACTCCCTAGCCAGGGCAAGATATAGTGCCTCCAACAGATGACATATCACAGATTTAATTGGAACTCAGTCAGAAGGCTTGCAACTTAAATTCCTCCAAAACCTACAGCACTAGTAGTTTGTTGAATTAATTTAGTTAAGACAAATTAACTCATGGTGTTCTCTTTGCCCCCAGATGAAGAGCATGTTACCTCCATTCATAGGAAAACACAAGGATCCCTCACTGGGAAAACCACACTGCAGACCAACTTTGGCATAGCTTGTGCTGGGGAGGCCTGGAGAGCAGATGGCTTTTTAAGAACAAACCTTTTTGGAATACTAAATCTTATAGGCGCTGTAAATGTCAAATTTAAATTCATACTTTGTACCACCTTTGATTTCAAAGAGGATTACACCTATTCGCTGAAAGCAAAGCAACACCAAAGCTACATGAAATGGAATTACGACTACTTAGGCCTTTTTCTATTGCCTCTTTATATTGTTAACTCCTTCCAATTCATTAAATCTAATCCTTATTAGGCTAAGTAACACACATATGAATAGACAGGACTGGACACAGGAGCATATGTGCCTTTTGTATCACTCCTTGGTTAATCCATAGCCCGGGGTGGGGACAGACACTGTGAAAAGTGGCTGGACTATGCTTCTGACTGGGCCAAGCAGTGTGCCTCTCAGCGGGGACGCAACAAGAGAGCTCTGTGATCAAGCCAACTCAATGCAGTCCGCCTCCAGTGTATTTCTTTGTTAATCAATCTGCTGGGGAGGCCGCGTACAAAGGGTCCCATTCTGTTATGTAAATACACTGGACTTCAGCGCTCCTGCCAGAGTTGGAGGGGAACCACCTTCTTTTCAAAGTTTTGCTCATTCAACCTCACAAACACTTCTCTATAAACAGAGAACTTCACAAGCAAAGTTAAAAACGCAATCCCAGAAGGAAATTAAAAGGAGGGAGAGAGAGAGAGAGAGAGAGAGAATATGTACAAGTTTTGCATCTTTATTAGCAAATAGCTCCCATGAGAAGTCCCAAGCATGGAATTTTGACTTCATTTTTGCATCACTATTTAATTACCTTCCTCTAAAGTGACACTCTTTAAAAGGGCTAAAAATGCTGCTCTTAGTTGTGTGCCACTGAAGGTCTTGGGAGAGTCTGCGTGTGGGATCAGACCGAACACATACATCCTAGTTCTTAGCAGTTTTTATCCCTGTTACAGTTCGGGGTAACAGCTCAGCTCAATTGTCATTTTGTCCTGCCCCATGTACTGAGCAAGGTAACTTTTCAGGCGCTAGCTATAGTAAAATAAATGGCCGAATTCTCTTTTGAGATGTACGGGACTAACTGCACTGGAGCCAAAGGAGTTACACAGATGTAAGTGAGAGGGGAATCAAACACAGTATATAAAGCAGATATTATGCATACAGCACCAGAGTTGCGCACAGCATTTTAAAAACAATGAAGCACGGACTTATATTGTCTCTTGCATATTGCAGCCATGAAATAAAGCCAGCAGAGGAGCTAAAGCATCTAATTCCCTGGCTACAGGGAAGAGAGCGAGATTCCGATTTACAGGGTGCCATTCAGTTTTACGACAATATCTCCTAATACAGCAGGTTTATCAATTGAGCAAAAAGGCACAACGGGGTGTGTTATTACTGGAGCCTAATCTCACGCCTCGGGTGTGTTGTGCGAGGCACAAGGGCAAAAGGCCACAGCACCGTGTGATTATCCAACAGCAATGCTCAAGCAGGATGCCGTGTTTGGATTATAAAGTGGATTGGCTTGGGTTTAAAATGAAACATTATTATTTGTTGTTTGGGTTTCAACTGACAATGCCTTTTCTGGTGCTAGGTAAAAATATGAACAGCAAAGGGACAGTGGAGAAGGAGCAATATTCTTTATGTTCATTGGGTCCTCTCTCTTTAGGTTAAATAGTCCAGGGAGGAATTTTTTGAATGCCGTGTTCCATCTGGTCAGATTTATAGGGCAGGTAACGTCTTTCTGGGTACATTTGTGCAGTGCCTGGTACAATGGAAACCCATCCTGAGCGGGGCCTATGAATGCTCCCATAACACCACCACCAGATGAAGTGGCGAAGTTTCATGATCCCCATTTGGATTTAGTTATTCACAGGTTTCAAAATGAAAAGCCGACATTGCTGCCCGGGCTAGAGGAGCGGCTGAACAGGGGTTCAGTAAATACAATGGTTCTTACTGCAGCATACTGATGACCAAATCCAGTCAGCGCAGGTAGATCCTTCGGCGGCGGCGTCTTCCATCCCATGCCACAATGAGAGCAGGGAGTGGGGTTAGCACCTAGAATACCAGCCTGGGAGGATTGTAGAGATCTAGTTGCCATCTCTGCCCTGAACTCACTTGGTCAGCTTGGACATGTTGTTCCAATGCTCCCTGCCTCAGTTTACCCACTTGTAAAAATGGAGATATAAATAAATAATAATATATAGCATTTTTCATCAGTAGATCTCAAAGCTCTTTACAAAGGAGAGGATCATTATCCTATTTTACAGCTGGGGAAATTGAGGCACAGAGGTGAAGTGACTTGTCAAAGGACACCCAGAAGGCCAGCGGCAGAGCCATGTAAAGAACCCAGATCTCCTGAATCCCAATATAGTGCTTTATCCACTAAGCCAGTCTGCCTCCACGGTGCCCAGCTGCCCCACAGGTGCACTTGAGGCTTAATGTAAGAAGCTACTTGAGATAGTGGGTGCTGAGACACTCCCCTGATTGGCACGGGATAGAGAGATGCTGAGTGAAGTTCTCATTGTTGTCATAATGGAGTCAGTTCTCCCCTGGCTGCCCTACACACCTCCCATTAAGGCCAACGGAATCGATGGGCACGTGCCTCCCATTCAGCAAGAGACGATGACCCTATGGGTTGTAATTAGCACTTTTCAAGAGGCAGAAGTTCCTGTCTGTTGTAGTTTAATTACTGTGTCTCTTCCACAATAGATGCTGAGCTTTCCCTCTGACCCCTCTCTCACTCTCCCTGTCTCTCTCTCCCAGGGCCCTGAGTGACACTGGGAAACATGGAGCAACTTCTTAATTAATTGGGCTAATTAGTCTCCAAGATGACTGGACAGCTGGACCCTATCTCCGATGTGATCTCATTGTGAAGGGAACAATCAAATAACAGTTTGTTGCTTGAGAGTTGACAAAGTCTTGGAACTGCCCACGATCTGGATCCTATTAACCTTACTCCCTTGAGAACACTGTACAGGATGAAGATGTTTTCCCTTTGGCTAATGAAATCCACAGTAAGACTGGAGCATTATTAGACAGTGCCCGGTAGCCTTGTCATAGGTCAAGGTGTCCTCTCGAGCCCTCCCCCGTTTTCCAGGGTTTATAACATGGCTGTTAAACTTTGCTCTGGTCTAAAACCTAGCAGGCCACGTCTTGGCCTTGAAGCATAACTCTTAAAACATCCCGTTTTTAACCCTGTGAATCCTGGGGACTCCCATGAAGCTTGATTTTCAAAAATATCAAGCACACAATGAAGCTAGTGAGTGGTGGGAATTCAGCACTTCTGGAATTCAGGCCTTGTGGGTATGTTCTATATGCTTGTATATAATTTTTCTCTATCCTTCTTTTATGGGTAAAAATATATGAATATAAGAGCTCTTCTTAAGCATTCATTTGTAAAGTCAGCTCTGAAGTCCACTACTGACAGCCGAGTCAGCCACACAATTAGGAGCCACCAGATACTTTGTTGCCTCATATATTTTCTTTTTCCATATATAGTAGTAACACTTCCCTTCTGGTCTAGAAAATAATAGCACCACACAGGTTAACCTAAATCATTTGCTGGGTGTTTTGGGTAATTCTCAGACCAGAATGGGTCATGTGTAATTTTCTGCCCTTGGAGAGCTCAGAAGTGCCTTTGATTTAAAATGGGGAGTGAGGAATCCAGATTGAGGATAGGATGAGAAAAGAAACAATGAGACAGAGTTAATTTTCAAAAGCAGCAACTAGGCCAGGGCACTTTTAAAATGTTTGCATGAGACTGTGCATTATGGGTCACCGGATTTTATAAAGTGCTTCAGTATGGATCTATGCATCAAGTATTCAGAACGCAAGCCCTCAGAGTCAAATTCTTCCACAGACTTCTACCACAAACCCCATGCATGCCCCTAAGGGCAGATTTTGGCAGGAAGCGGAAACATCGGTAGACGAAAACAACATATCATCTTTTTGATGAATTTTTGGTAGAAGAAAATCTTTGCAGAAGCATAAAGTTGGATCCTTTCATTCTGCCTGGATGATTTCCTCTGAGGCTACAAGATGCCTTCCCCCAAAGGACATGCTTTTAAAGCAAACTGTGAAGGAAGAGCATCCATCTACAGATTTAACAAACAAATAAGGTTGGTGCATTTTGGAAGCAAATTCTTAACAGCTGAACAACGCTGCAGGAGGGGACTGCTAGAAAGCCACAGCAGGTTGGCAGGCTAGAAGCAAAGAAACAACCATTAGCTAACTGGGTAGCAGGAGTACCGTAAAAGATGGCTATTCAGGTGTTTCTTATGCTATTCAACATAAGAAACACCTTCCAGAGGAATAAGGGCAGGAAGGCTTCACCTAGACTATCAAGACAACTGTACTGTAGCATGGCTTAGCCATACTGGATTATAAACCAATTTGGCTTGTGCGTTGTAACCAAGCTTTAAAAAACCAAAACTAAACCCACTTGTCTAGCACAGGAGAAGCCCAACATGATTTAGCTTCTTCCACAGTGGCTGGCCAAACTTTTATAAGGGCTAAATGAAAAGATAAGCCAGCACTTTCAAGGCTAAAACATGCGCTTTGGGGGCTGGTCCATGGGCAGATACAAACGAACTGGGCAACTCACCACTCTTAAGCATTTAACGTCCACCGCATATCCCAAGAGGTTATGTAGAAGTATAGAAAACACATGGGCTGAGATTTTCAAAGCCACATAAGTGCCTTGGATGCCAAATCCCTTTTCTGACTTTGATAATCTTAGCCATTGAACCCAGCGACTGTCACACAAGGACAGTCATGCAAGTCACTGAGCAGTCAGGTGTCCTGCAGCCATATGGAATTGCAAGGGGAGTGAATGGCAAAAGATAGCAAGTAGTCAGAGCAGCAGAGAACATTTTTCCAGAGTGATCCTTTTTTGGTATTAGAGAAGTCTGAAGGCAACCAAAATTCAGACACATCACCCATTATTCCATCAGGGCTGATCTACTTTGTTCTCTGTGACAAGTGCTGCAAGACCAGGCATCCAGCTTTCGTGAGGCCTGTTGTGTTTCTCAGGTACAATTTCCTTCCTTTAAAAAGGCTTTGACATGTACGTGCTCTCATGGGAGCAGAGAAGGACCAGAAGAGCTGATGCACTGATGATCTGTTGTTTTCAGGAAACCAAACTTCAGCCAAGCAACCCAACAGAAACTAGACTTAAAGGTCAGAATGGACCTCTTATCAATCAGTCTGACCTCCTGCATAACACAGGCCCGAGAGTTTCACCCAGTAAGATTTGCATCAATCCCCTAACTTCTCTCTGAGCTACAGTATCTCTTTTAGAAAAACATCCAGGTCTGATTTAAAGACTTGCAAGTGAGGGAGAATTATTTATTTTTACTACAATGGTTAATTATCCTCATTATTAAAAATGTGTGTCTCATTTCTAGTCTATATTGTCTAGCTTCAGCTTCAAACTACTGCATCTAGCTATGCCTTTTCTGCTAGATTAAAGAGCCTCTACTATCAGAAAATCTCTTCCCCTATAGGTCTTTGTAGACCATGATCAAGTCACCTTTTAAACTTCTTTTTGATAAAATAAAGATTGGTGTGAGCACCTTGGCCCCAGGCATACGAGTATTCTAATTTATTATTTGCACGATGGTAGCAGATAGTAATTCCAGTAAGGGCCTGCTGTGATAGGCATTGTACACATAATATGATACAACATGAAAAGTCTATTATTGCAATTATAAGCAACCCACCTATCCTGACCAGGGAAGTTGTACATTATAACTTTTACATATACTATTCAAAGGATGCCTGTTAAAAGATCCAGAAGATCGAACTCATTGAAATATGCCTGGAGTGTTCATGCTATTTGACAGAGAAACACTGCCACCTTAAATTTTGAAACCATGCTCTCTGGACAATTTTGATATAACTGTAGTCAGTCTGAGGAGAAACACAAAAGTGAGTCTCTGCCCCCTGCCCCTTTCTGTCCCTTCCAAGGGCATGTCCTTTCTGAGATTGTGCTAAGCCTAACATTGAGTATTTCTGCCAGAGAAGCCAGCTGAAGTAGTTCTTCCGAAATTTTGTCTGTGTCTGAGCGATTCAAGTGTGATTCAAAGTTTCAGCTACAACACATGGTGCCAGGGAGATATCAAGGAGCTGTTGGGTATTTCCTATACATGAGCCCACTTTGGATTTTTAGGGAAGTTTGCTCAGTTCCCTCTTCTCAGACGTGCCTCTATCTGTATTATGGGTCGAAGCAAACCCTTGATCTGAATATACTCAGGCAACAGAAAAATTCTGATCCAGGTCCAAACTGTACACCTTTAGTACAATAAAATTCTGTAAATCCTAGCAACAGATAGAACACAATGGAGGCGAGGGTGGGATGGGGAGTGGGGGTGGAGCCAGTCCACAGTTCAAGGAAACCATGTGCCTGCAGTGTCCCAGAAAAGTTGCTAAGCCCTGCGGAAAACAAAAACTTCCTAGATTTGTTTTGATTGCCACCATTCAGAAATCCACTGAGGATCCCCAAAAACTATGCCATGAACTCCTGTAGCCCTGCAGAAGCAGATATTTTCCTCAGCTGTACAGCTCTTTCCAGCCTCATCAGAAACAAGGGTCGAGGAAGCACAAGAAAGATCAGTAGTTAGGGATCAAAAAAAATTCAATCCAGAACAAAATTCACGTAGCTAGAGCTCCAGAGTAGTTCTTCAGATCCGGGCTGTGACTGGTGAGGATAGAGAAGCTATAAAGCAAACTGCAGACTGGAATCATTGCAGAATTCAACACAAGGTTCCAGCCTTGAGCATCCAGGCAAGAAGAGGGCTCGGACCTTCCTTTACTCTTTAAAAAACGGGTGTTAAATATTCTAGGACTCTAAGTACTATATCAACTGGCTGAATCCTAAACACAACACACGGTTGTGTACTTTATGAGGTCAGGTGACAAAGAGAAAGTATTGACAGTAGCTGCATTGGGGAGAGAGATTCAGCATAATGCTTAAATAAAAATATATAAATCTGATCTTCCACAATACTGGATGTTCTACCATACAGAACAAAAGAAAGGATTCAGTCTCCTTTCCAATGAGCCTTTCTAGCCTGACTATTGAGCTACCATTTCTCTAGGAAGGGACCAAGAATGAGCATAGGGTAGAATTTGTACCCCAGAGATAATCTCTTGGCTCCTGCAGTTCCTAGTGACCAGCCTCTGATTCACTGGCAAAGCACTAAAGCTTGCCTTTTTAAACTCGTGTTTTTTCAATACATACAAAGAACATGGGCAACAAAGTTTTGCTATGGTCAATAATCCCTGAAATGATGTTTTCAACAAACCTCATTTCAAGTCTAGAGTAGAGAAGTGACTGGATGAAAGGCCATTATATGTCTGCTGTAATTTATTCTACAGAGAGCTAAAACCACCAATTATCTGACATGAACGACACCACTTCTTTTTCTTACCAGCACAAAGGTGCACGGTATCTGTTTCCTGAGATCTAATTTGGTCTACGTTAAATTAAACAAACAAACAATGTTTAAATAAAAGCTGGATACAAACCAGCTGGAATAATAAATACTGAGACAGAGCAAAAATTCAAAGCCAAGCCTAACGCTCCATCCTCAATTCACCTCACTGTTTTATTCTAAGAAAGAATAAGCAAACCCAACAGCTGAAAGAGGTGACAGCCTGTCCCTTGAACTGCCTGGGTTGTGCTTCTTAAATCAACAGTGGGAGAACTGGCCTTTTATTAGTTTGAGAGGGCAAGTAGGAATGGAGTTGCAGGCAGGGGTAACAGAAGACAATTTCATGGAAGCTAAGGAAATGTGTGTTACACAGTCCAGAGATTGGCTGTCAAGTGATGAACATTTAAGACAGCCTATCATCTTTGGTTTAGTTTTCTGACTCATTGGCTAACATTAGATTTCCTTCACTAGGTCAAAGGCCCAAAGCTGTGTGCCTTGATCATATGTGGAATATTTATATAGATTTTAAAAATCTATATTGATGAAGTAGGTTCAAACAACTGTGGGTGACTGTTCAGTTATATAAGCACCAGAGTCATTTTCTCAATATGCCTGGGGAGATCACACTGATGTTAAATGGGAGCGTAGTCCCTCTTGGTAGAAACACGTGGGATTTTCATTACCCATTCTAAGATCTATGCCATTTCTTCGCTTTTTCCTGTTGAAGTCCAATTGGTCCTTACTATGAACTAATCATTTAGTTTGGGATTCCTGACACCTCACACAAAGCCAGGGCAACTGGAGCTTTCATGCAGGGGGGACTTAGGTGGAAGTTTTGCAGGGACAGAGTCTACCACAAGCAATGGGCAAGTTGTGGAGTAGCCATTGTTATTTATGTTAATCACGTGGCAGCCCCAAGACAGTGCAACAGCATCAGGATCCTGACTACCAGGTGTTCTACAAACATATTGTAAGTGACAGCGCCTGCCCCAAAGCTTCAGCCAGCCCAGCTGGGGAAAAGGGCCACCACACCTGTGCCATGATGGATCAACATACTTGTGGCTGGACTGGCCACACCCCCAGCTATTAGACAGATGTGAATGATAATTGGGAACAGTTTAAGAATATTTTTCTAGATGTCCAAAAAGCCACTAGCCCATAATCGAGAAAGGTGGCTATGCTGATTATATATAGGTATACAGACATTTTATGCATGAGCTTAAGCATTTAAATGACAGAATAGTTAGAGTATGGCTATGATGGAAGAAAATAATTTGATTGTAAACATATATTGGTTTTAAACTTGCACAAAAGTTCTAGTTAAGAGCCAGAAGGCAAAAGCATTTTAAATATTCTGAAAAGCCTTTATATACACATACGCACACACACACACACTTAAGTCCTGTCTCCATTTTTATTGTATCATTTTTGGAGAGCAAAAAAAATAAATCTTTAGCCTAATACAAGTAAATATCACTATTCATATTTAGAGAGCATTTTGTCTAATAGTTAGAGCAGGTTACTAGGATTTGTTATGCCTGAGTTTGATTTTAAACACCGTCCAAGATCATAAAGCAAGTCAGAAGCAAAGCACTTAGGGCCCTAGCTCAGCAAGATTCATAAGCACATACCTTGTGTTAAGAACATGACCTGTCCCATTTTAATGCAAGTCAGTGGGACTATACTCATACATTTAAAGCTAGGCATATGCATAAGTACCTCGCTGAAGTGGGGCCTTCACCTCTCTGAGTTTCAGTTTATTGAAATGTACCAGGACGATAATACTCATCAACTACACAAGGGTGTTACAAGAATTAATAGAGAGACAAGGTGGGTCAGGCAGTATCTTTTATTGGACCATCTTCTGCTGGTGACAGAAACAAGCTTTATGAGCCACAGGTCTGGGAAAGGTACTCTCAGCGTCACAGCAAAATGCAAGGTGGAATAGTTAGCATATACTGTGAAGGAGCATTGAAGGCAGTGTGGTGAAGTTGGTTCAAGAAAAGGTATTACTTCACCCACCTTGTCTCTCTAATAGCCTAGGACTAACATGGTTACAACTACACTGCATGAGAATTAATACTTAATCCAGCATTTTGAGATCTCTAAATGAAAGCGCTACTAGAAATACCTGGCATTATTTCTACGTGGCATTAACATTGCTGGTCGCGTCAGACCAAATTTGATTTTTAAACTCTAAATAGCTCAAGGCAAGTATCAAATCTCAAGGGGAAAAAGGGGTTAATATTTATGGGGTGGGGATGGATATTTTAAATTTTTATATATATATTTTTTTTTCTGAAGTAAGTTTTAACTTATTGTTGTATTCCCTATTTATCTTCAACAATCACTTCATAAAAAACCAATTCCCAAACCTAAAATGAAGGCAAAGTCTTTATGGTCTGCCTCAGTTCAGTTACTTCAATTCATCATAGGTTTTTTGGTTTGACGTGGGAGGGAATCCATTCATGCCATATTGTTTTTATTCCATGAGAGTCTAATAGCCTATAGTCGATTAGATGTGTTAAAATAACATGAGTTGATGCGGTCATTCTTTCCTGCTGATATTTTATATCCCACTGCTGATCTAGGTGGTTCTACCCTCCCTATCACTGTGACCAGTAAGAACCTCCCAGGATGACGGCAAATGGCCAAGTTCCAGCCGATTTGAAAATTAATCAAAGCGAAACATTTTTGTCTCACATGCATCTGAAGTGACGAGTCAGGACTCCTGAGTTCTATTTCTGGGTTTATCTCCCAGCACTGCAGGAATCACTGGGGTGAAGCTCTATGGTAGAAGCCAGACTATCTGTTCACAGTGATCCTTTTAGCCTTAAAACCTAGAAACTCACTGTATGGGATCTTGGGCATGTCGCAACCTCCCTATGCTAGTTAATCAGCTGGAAAGTAGGCACAAAATACATGTATAACTAAGTTTATCCTGTTTAAGTTCTAATGTATTTTAACCCTTTGATGTAAGTTATAGGGCATGGATTAGATGCTAGGCAGTATGCGTAGGAAGTGGCTCCTGCTGGATTTGTTTTCTTACCATCTTCAGTTACCTAGACAAGTCAAATTTTTTAAATGTAATTGATTGGTTTTTTTCCTTTTCATTAGTGCCATGCCTGGAGTGGCTGGCTGCTTGCATTGGCATTAGGATGGTCACCATATTGGGGTCACTAGAAGGCTGTAATTAGCAGGAAGGTAACAGCTATTTTTATGATGTGCTTTTTACATACTCACACTGAACCTTTTAACCCCTTTTCTTGATGTCCTGTTTCCCCTCGGTGGGTGGTTCAATAAATACTAGCTCTCTGGAGTTTGCAAAAGATGGCAGCAGCAGCTAATTTAAAGCTATCCTTGTTGCACCACTTTGTCCCTCTCTCTCTCTCTCTTGCACACCTGTATGCAGGGACACACACTCTTCTTTCATCGCTGCTCTGCAACACCCCCTGGCCATCTCATGCCTTATATTTCCATGAGCAAAACCAGCAAGCCATGACCAACAATCCTTTTGTAATGCACCCACAACAGTGACTAGGATGACATTTGCCAAATTCATATCCCCTGTGGGATGTAATGGCATCCACACACACAAAATAGGGGTAAAAGCATTTGTGGTGCTGGGAGCAAAACACCGAGACCTGTCAGGGACTTAACTCATTAAACTTGCTCCCATGTGATCCAGTCCACTGTACAGAGCTCTGGAAAATAGTTGCTGCATATTTGAAAGAAGAGAGTGCGGGAGCTCTGTGCGCCCACAAACAAGAGAGAAATATGACATGAAATAAAGAACGAATAGGGAGGGGGGCGGGTGTCCTCAAAATCATTGGCTCCATCTAAGCCGAAAACTAGAGCATTTAACCTTCTGTTTGTGTTTCACAGGAAATCTTGTCTGGCTATCTACCAGGGGTCAAAACCAGGTCACCATCACCAAACGTGACAACTGCAGCCAATCACTGTAAATCATTCTGAACGGTGGTAAAGCTTTTGCGAGGCTAGGCTGGCCCGAGCCCAGCCCGAACAGATATACCTGCCACAGTGGATAATGGTATTGGGATAACTATCAGGCAGAAATAGGATTTTTGTTGTTGTTGTTTCTTTCTGAAGGATTGGGAGAAACCCGGTGCTTAAAGGAATGGATTTTGCAATACCAAGAGCACTTCTCCATCATTATGGCCTCTTGTTGGGGTTGCTATAGTTAAGGTTATGTCAGCCCTACTACAGGATTGATCTACCATAAAACTCTTGCTGGGCTAGAACTTGGCACTTAAAGTCTCCATCCAAGAGGGAAATGAGAGTTTAAAATGCTCCATTTCGGAGGGTTTTGAATGGAAGGATTATATTTAAACATGGGATTTTTAATAGAGATTTTCTTATGTTCCTCTGACTCAAACATAGGGGGAGTTGTTTATTCTCAGATAAAGTATCCTAGAGCATCAGGCTTTTAAGGTGAACTAAACTGATTTGGCTCAGTTATTACAGTCATGAAAACTGGAGGTTGGGCTCAGTCTGTGAAGCTCTCTCCAGGTTGGAGCACTCAGAGCTGAAGTTCTGCATAGGGCCCCACGACAAAGACCCAACCAAATGGAGATAATACTTACTCACTTCTCTCACAGAAGTGTGATGAGGCTTATTGCCCCGATGGTATTTTGAATGTGTAAAGCACTATAAACACCAAAGTCCAAACCCTCAGCTGGAGTAAATCAGCAAAGACCCACTGCAGTCAGTGAAGCAATGACAATTTCCGCCAGTTGAAAATCTAAGTATATTATTTGCTTAAGGCCCAAAATTAGGGGGGTGAGAGAAGAGACAGGATTCTAGCTAGGGACTTTTTCAATCCCGTGTCTAAGGCAAGCAAAGGAATTATTTCATGGCGGTTGCTATGTCTACCCCGGCACTTGGGTCGGTATAACTTACGTCTCTCAAGGATGTGGAAGTAATTAGCGATTTTGGCTATGTTTACACTGCAAAGTGTTGTGGGCACATTCTAGACCAGCAAACTGACAAATTATTCCACTACTATACCTGGAAACCAGTACCAGCTGCAGCAGCATGTTGCTGTTGGCTCAAAGCTCCAATTCCTTTTGGAATTATCTAGGCTGCAAAAAGATATTTATTTGTCTCCAATTTTTATCTCCTTAGTTGAGATGGCAGGGAGGGACTTGTGTGCAGGGCTGTGGACAACCATAGCAAAAAATTTGGAAGAAAATATTCATTTTAGTCAAGATTTTCCAGTTTGTTTGTTTTTTTTAAATGAAACTCAGAAACCAAAATTTGTTAGTTAATTTTTTTTGTAGGTTTTGGTAGGAAAAAATGGTTTAAAACAAAAATAGATTTTTCTAGTTTTTCAACAATAGTATATAACATTTTCCCAGAACATGGAGAATTCTTTTTCTACTGTTTCTTGTGGAAAAAGTGGCATTTTTCACCAGCTCTCAAGGATACCCACCGCCACAAGAAAAGACACTAGATACCTCTTCCCACAAGTAATTGGGATAGTTTATTTACTTAACAGTGAAGCAAACTGTTTTTTCCTCTTTATTCCTATAGACTCAAGCCCTCTAGTTACCCCAGGCCTTGTCTACACTACCAGGGTAAGTCGACCTAAATTATGCAATGTAGGTGAATAACGTAGCTGGAGTCGATGTAGCTTAGGTCGACTTACTGTGGTGTCTACACCACACTGGGGCTACGTCTACACTACAGGATAAATTCGAATTAGCTTAAACCGATTTTATAAAACAGATATTATAAAGTCGATTGTGCGCGTCCACACTAGGCACATTAATTCGGTGGTGTGTGTCCATGGTCCAAGGCTAGCATCGATTTCTGGAGCGGTGCACTGTGGGTAGCTACTGTAAAATAATGAGGCCAATAACTTTGATTTGCGTCCACACTAACCCTAAACCGATATAGTAATATCGATTTTAGCATTACTCCTCTCGTTTTGTAGGAGTACAGAAATCGATTTAAAGAGCCCTTTAAATCGATACAAAGAGCAGTGTAGTGTGGACGAGTGCAGCGTTAAATCGATTTAACGCTGTTAAAAGGCCTGGGTCAATGGGAGAAGCTCTCCCGTTAACTTGCCTTACACTTCTTGTTCCAGTGGAGTACCGAAGTCGATGGGAGAGTGATCTGCGGTTGATTTAGCAGGTCTAGACCCACTAAATCAACCCCCCGTGCATCAATCGCAGCAGTGTTGATCCCCGGTAAGTGTAGACATGCCCTCAGTGCAAGCTTTCCCACATGTGCCTCAAACCAATTCTGCAAGGATCACCTCTAGAAAAGAAGGCGGCATTTGTTCCACAAAAGCATTCACTCCTCAGCCTTTTCTGCTGAGATTGCAGTCAAAGGTGATAGTTGTTACCAGTTGTGGTGGATGTGATAGGGACACGTCTCCAGCTATGAAGTGGACTGAGATAACAAACACATTTCAGTCTGCATTAACCTGAACTTATTAAGCAAGAAAGTAGTTAAAGATCTATCTGAATTACTATGTGTGCGATTGATGTGTGTTATGCAACAGTTCTGGTTGCGTGTGCTGTGATGTTGTTTGCCTGCAAGGTAACGTGCAGAATTCTTTTCACAATAGATTTACACACACACACACACACACACACACACACACACACACACACACACACACACAGAGAAAGTGAGGCATCTCAGGACACATCTGTCATTGTTCTTCTGTATTCATCTGGCCCATATTGCACATCCTTTCCCTTCAGCTCATCATTTGTGCATTAGTTTGCAGATTAGTTCAGAGCTGGCCCAATTTTCTCTGCCCCCTGCTGTAAGTTGTTAATGGAAGATTTGTACCAGCAAAACTACACAGAGCCTGTGTGCCCAGGAGATTTCCACTTAAACATAGCGTTTGCAGCAGGAGAGAGTGGCAGAACACATACTTCTCTCCATCTGCATGGAAGACAGAAGGATGGTTTTGAGGAAAGGCAACGGAGTGAGATTCAGAGCCCTGGGTCAATTCACAGCTCTGCCAGGCTACCTGTGGAAACTTGGACTAATAATCTTTCTGTACCTCAACTTTTGACCTGTGAAATGGGGATCATACTTCCCTGCCTCCCAGGCACTCTGACACTATGGTGATGAGGGCCATTAAAATATCTAAATAGTAGAAATGTAAAGGAGAATCTGTTATCGACTCACTTTGGTGCTACAGGAAGGCTTCAGCATGAACAACCCTCATCACGCTGTCCAGCCAATGAGGTCTGAAAGGCCTGGAAGATGTATTCACCCTACTGTCCTTCCTTACCCTGTGCTGAAGTCAAATCCACAGCACTGCAAGGATTCTTGTTGCATTCATAGATTTTAAGGGCAGATCATGCTATTATAACTACCTAGGCTGAACTCCTGCATAACACAGCCTGTACAATTTCACCCAGTGACTCCCCTCTGGGACTTTGAGCCAAGAATCCTTGGATGCAAAAATATGTCAGCTTTGGAGCCTCTCCATTACCCACAATAAGCTACTCTTTCCAAGGCCTTCCAGATACTCTGTCTAAGGCCTCACGCAACTAATGAGCAAGACCATCAGCATTCTCTTCTTCAGAGGACAGTTCCAAGTACACCTTTCAATAGAACTAGAAACAGATATTATCTAGCATGGGTTCGTGTTATTCTCTCTTACCATGAGAGAAGAACAGTATAATTCTTTACACTCCTCTTGCATTTTTCCTCCAGTGCTCTCAAAGCATTTAGCAAACTCCAATTAAGCCTCAGACTAGATCCATATGATGTTGCCAAGTATTTTATCCTCACTGTTCAGATGAGGAGACTGAAGTGCAGAGATGACAAAGGGGAGACTTACTTACAAAGACGCACACCTCCTTCTCCTAAGTATCTGGTTACTACTCACTACAACCCATCCTCCATACCACATGACCTGTTCATTTTTCTCTCAAAATACAACCAGTTGCATGGGCTACAGTTACTCACTAGCCCTGACACTTTCTCTAGACTGAGATGAGATTTTTGCAAGTTGGCTGAAACTCTAGTGGAAGGAAGGTAATTTTAAAATCTCCTTCTTATTATCAGTTTATTTGTGTTATCATAGGACCTCAGTCCCTCACAGTGCAAGACCCTGTACAACTTGCACCCAGCATCTCCCACCCCTCATGGAAATCAGAGTACTAAAAGGAACAGTGGGGAAAAGGCAGGAAGGGACTTTAAGTCCCTGACTAAGCTATCTAGTCCATGTTCATCATTATGTCCCAGCTCTCTGATTGATTCAAGAGAGATTCAATAAACCAAACAGAAAAGCTGAAGGTGAACGACAAAAACCCTGTTCTTCTTGTCTGGAAGCCAACCTTTCAGGAGGTGAAAATAATGCTACCCTTTCCACTCCTTCTTTGAGAAGGACAGGTGATGGGTGACCTCACCAAATCCCTCACTTCTGTATGTGTTCATTAGCTGCTAGTGAGCAGAAATGGATTGGACCTGGACTATGCAGGACTTCTAAGGCTTCTGAGGAGGACTGTATGACAGGCTAGGGGTGACCCCTGAAAGTGGGCAAACCTGAAACAACGTTACACTTTCCTGTGGGTCAGGTCCTTTTTCTTCCTTTGCTCTTTTCTTTTCTCTTACTGAGGTTTGCACAGGCCCCATGAAAAAACAAGGCAGGCACTGCTTATACCTTCCCTGCTCCGGATCAGCAGCCTGTGCCTTAAAGGCAATTGAGTTCCAGTGACTCCTGTGTGCTTACGTCACAGATATTCTTGAAAGCGCCACTGAAATGAGATTGCAATTTCTTTTTACTTTTCATGATTCTCTTTGCTGGGTTTTGGTTGGTTGATCTTAACTATCTTGGGGGAGAAGGGGGGTAGATTTATTTTATTTGGGGTGATTTTTAATAGAATCATCTCAGGAAAAGTTTAGTCAAATTTTAATAGTTTTCTTGTTTCTTCCTCCCACAGTGATGGGCAGTGCCCACAAGAACCTCTTTAGAAAGCGCCTGCTCAGATGGACAGTCCTTCTCTTACATTACTAATTTCCTTCTCTGGGCAGAGCAGAGACAGACATCCAATATACCAACAAAGAAGGCTGAGTCTTCTAGTGGGTAGATAGCAGGATGAGAAACTCACTATTTAGTCTTTATATTAGCGTAGAGCCTAGAATGTCACAACCATTATTGGGGTCCCATTGTGCACCCCAGAGGGCAGGGGGTGTCCCTGCTCTGAGACATTTACATTGTAATAGAGGAGACAAAAAGGTAGGATTGTGATCCCTGCAGAGGTGAAAGTAAGCTGATGCGCCGTAGCGGACCAGCTTTCCCAGGTGGCAATTTAAAGGGCTCGGGGCTCCCAGCAGCAGCTGGAGCCCTGGGCCCTTTAAATTGCCACCGGCTCCAGCAGTGGGGCTCTAAAGGCCCCACCCCTTCTGGTTGAAGCCCCACCCCCTGCCCAGGACTCCAGAGTACCAGTAAGCCCTTTAAGTTATTTTCACCTCTGGATCCCCATCATACAGATGGGAATCTAAGGACACAGCGAGTGACTTCCCAAGTTGACCCAGCAAGAAACTGAACCCAAAACCCCTTAGTCCCAGTCCAGCCCCATCCTTCTCTCCCTCCCCAGGACTCATGGGTTGCATTCTGGATCCGGTCAATTGACTTGCAGTGACACCTCAGGCGATGGCTCTGTACCTCAGTTCTCTTATCTATAAGAAGGAAAAGTTATTTAACTCCTTGCTCCCCCTATTAGCTCCCACGTGGAAGAGCCACCCCCCACAAAACTAGGGAAGAATCTCAAAATTCCCTGATTCTTTCTCTGACAGTGCGCTCACTGTCTCTATAGTTCAAACTGGCAGCAAAACGTAGACAGAAGTCCTGGCTTGAACTCCACATTCAAAGTTAAATCTGGACACATTTCTTCTCATCCAACAACTATGGTCCTAAAAAACCTGCTAAACATTCCTAATGTGCATTGCTAACTATATATTGCACCTCCAATCATTTGTATGACAGAAAAGGAACCTAATCCTGAATCTGAAAAACTATGTGATGGAGGATTTACAGTATTAGAAGGCAAACAGTGGCAGGTGTAATTAGGAGAAAAATTTGTCATGCTCTTGACTCTAGGAGAGAATGAAAGGTCTGGAATAGCAAATCTCCCAAGTGTTTACCCAATGTGAGCACACACAAGATGGAAAGCACATTTCCAACCACAGACAGATTAATATTTGATGCCAGAAAGAGAAATGCACGCTGTTCATGTTTATTTAGGATATTGTGAAATACAGTGAAATTTGCAATTTTATTGGATTCGGAGGTTCTGTATTTTTGAAAAGTCCTAAGCAACTGTACGTTGTATAAGAGGCACATATGTTAGTAGTTTAGACATGCCAGCTGCAAAGAATAAGAGAAGAGAATTTTTTTAAAAGAAAAAAATGTCTATAGAAAGATCAGCCGCAGGATAAACTGGGAAAACTCCACTGAGCTTTGTGTGTCTCTTAATACTAATTTTAGTGGCATGTGGCTGACACAAAGGCAAATTATATCTAGGTTACTTTGTCAGTCACTGAAACTCTGAAGCCTGGTATTAAAGTAACACACCCTTTAAATGGATTATTCTGGCACACAGCTGTTAGGAATATTTTGTTCTGCCCAAAGATGACATTTTCATGCATAAACCAAGCCAGAGACTTGCATGCCTATTTCAACAATGTTTCCAACATTGGAAGTGGTTGCTGAAACTTTACAAGATGATCACATTCCTCATACAGTAATTAGGAGCCATTCAACACCTGTTAAAGCCAATGGTTTTGTGTCAGGTGCTGGCACTATTGTTCCACTTCTCACACTAGTGTTATTCTTCTGCAAAACGGTAGCAGAATTTCAGGGCTTTGCAGGTCAGTTCCCCAGTACAAAAAAAAATTCCCCACAGTGACATGGAATCTGGATATATTCTATGTGTAACCTCCTTCGTCTACTTACATTCACCAGTCCTGGAACAGAGATGGTCACAAACAGCATGTAGAGAATCACCTCTTCCAGAAATCACAGCCCGAACACCAGTGGCCAAGTTCCCAGGAAGCCTATCTGTCCTAAGAATTGCCTCTACTTAGAGACAAAGGGAGATAGCAGATTCTCCTGCACTGCTTGCCAGAGCATCTCTCAGTGGACTCTTGCATAAGCAAACTAACTGCAGTGTTGTCTGTCTTCAAAGAATGAAAACTTGCACACTAAGAAAAAGAAGATATAAAACTGTATGTAACAGCTGGTTATACCAGCCCTTACAGTGGAAAGGCTCCAATTGACTTCAGTGGGCACTGGCTTTCACCATAACAGAATAAAGGTCCTTATTCTGTGACTTAAAGAGAGTTTTCTGTACACTATGAATCAGCTGACAGATCTTACAGTAACTCTAACGATAAAGGCTAGCCATGGCTGCACTGCCATTATGGATAGGTGAATGAAGTCAGATCAAATCAGAACTGACTTGAGCCATCACTCAACACTGGAGGATCTTGTTAGTTTCCATTTTGGTACTACTCTACACATTGATTTTGGCATGGGAATGGAAGCGGAAATCCTGAAACACCACAAGAAGGCTGTTTGCTGTTGTGTTCCCAAGCCCATACGAGTATCTTCATTATTAGTATTATTTCTATAGCATCACGATTGTGCATAGCATTTTACAGGTATTTAAAAAAAACCACGAGCTGCTATGCAAACCTGGCTGTGTGATGCAGTCCTAGCCTGTGATTGTCCTGGCATCTGAGCTGTTGGTTTTTCAATGAGAAGACGTGATCTAGTAACTAAAAAATAAAAGTAATTCCTAGCTGCACAGCCCCATAGATCAGCATTACAGTGGGTTGAAGTTTTTCACATTAAAGATATTTAATCAAAAATGGACTTTTTAAAATAAATAAAGGAAAAGCAGCATGGAAACATTTCATTTTAAAAATGTTCAGGGGTTCCCCCTCCAGTGAACCCTCCAATGTTTTTCTCCCTCTTTTGAATGACAAGATAGAAAAGAGGGAAAAGCCACAATGTTCAAAATAATAAATATGGGGTAAACGCATTTATTTTTGAAGACTTATTAAAAATTTGTGAATATTTTCCTCTTAGTCAACATACAGATTCCCTCTTTTGCGCACTTACTGCTATTGGCATCTCCTACTACTTACTGCAACTAATCCATTTATACCTCACGATTAGAGAAGCACAGACTGGGAGCCAATATTCCCAATTAAGCCAGGACCTCACTGTGCCCCTTTGGGTACCCACGGTGTCTCATTTTACCCATCTGTAAAATGGCTATAAAATATTTGTCTCACCGGAGTGTTGGAAAGCTTAATTAAATGTTAGTAAAATGCACTGAAAACCTACGATGAAAGGTACTCTATAGGTACAAAGTACTAGTATTATTATTTCAAGGAGCAGCTATCAGAGGAAAGTAATTAAACCAACATTCACTCACTCAACCACGGAGAGCATGAAGAACAGAGACCTGCATGAGAGCGCAGAAAGTTTGCAGAAGACTAAGGTGACCAGATGTCCCGATTTTATAGGGACAGTCCTGATTTTTGGGTCTTTTTCTTATACAGGCTCCTATTATTCCCCACCTCCTGTCCCGATTTTTCACATTTGCTGTCTGGTCATCCTCCAGAAGACAGTCGAACTCAAACGGAAGCGCTGGGCTGGGTCCCAATCTCTCACCAGAATGAAGGTCTCTGAAGAGCAGGGCCATCCCTGGAAAGAAGCCACCTGCCAAACATCTGCCACCACCAGTGACTTACAACCATTCGCCCGATCATTTCAGAGGATGATTGATAACAATAACTCATTGCTGGGAGGGAGCACTGTCCAGATGGGAATATTTGGATGGGAATATTGTCTCATTGTTTCCTTGCACTCCCCTGTCTGTCTGTCTCCACTTGTTGTCATACTGAGCTTGTTACTTCTTTGGGCTGTGGACCTTCTATTTGTTCTGTGTTTGTGCAGCACCTAGCACAATGGGGCCCTAGTTCGTGACTGGGGTTCCTAAGCACTATTGCAACACGAATAATAAATACAACAAGAATAATGGGGACAGAGAGACCCATGTTCTACTCCTATTGCAGCATGTTGGGCAAGCCACTTGACCTCTCTGTGCCTCTGTTTCCCCGCCTCCTTTTTGTTTATCCTGACTATTTAGTTTGTAATCATTTTGGAGTAGGTAGTGTGCATGTACACATATCCATGTACACGCAAATACAATGGAGACACAGCCTTGATAGGGGCCTCTAGGCAATGCTGTGCTACTAATAGTTGCTGCCTGAAAAGACAATTCTGCATTATCTAGTCTATCTCCTTGCATATTACAGGACTACTCCCCGCAGCAGAGCCCTTACTGTGCTATACAACATACCCAAGTGCCAATGAAAAGTGACATGAGCAGAGCATTGTTCTGAAATAAATATCTGCAAGGCGAGGAAGGAACACCAGGCTTGCTCCCACCCACACAACTTTTGTCCGGAGAAGTTTCCGGGTTAGTATATTAGCATCACCTGGATCTGTGACTGCAAGAGAAGGGATACACGACTCTCCCGCTCAGCAGGGGGCATGGGAAGAGGTGATCTGACAGCTTCCTCTATTTCCTATACAGCCCGGGAAAGAGGGGAAAGGAAAGAGTATGACCCCCCCCGACCCCAGTCCACACAAGAAGGATGCCCTGGGGCCAGCAGAGCAGAGATTCTTGTATGCCATAGCCCCACGGTGTCCCATTGGCACATGGAGAAATGAGCTTCCAAGACAGATGTAGTCTGGGGTTCAAAGAAGAATAAAGGGAACTGGAAACAAGGAATACTGGAGGTGGGAAGAAGTAATGGAAAAAGGGAGAAAAGAGGGAAAATACAAACTGGAAAATGAATTGAGGAGGAAGGTAGGATCTGAAAAGAAAAAAATATCTTCAAAAGAAGTGAGAAAAGAGAATGAGCAGAAAAATCTTAAAAGGTGTAACAAATTAGATAAAGACAACAGACTGAAAAAGGCACAGGGGAAACACACCAAGATGCCATGGATGGGGGCCGGGAGTGAGTGGAATGAAGGATGTGAAACCAGATAAACAACAAAAATGAAGAGAACATAGAAAGTTTGCTACAATAAAATAACCAAACGTACACGCATGTTAAACAGCCCCTATTTGTAAGAACAACTGACCTAAAATGGAAAGCCAGGAGTCAGTCCCCTGTTCCATCATGAAAAGAGGCACATTTCACTTCTCTTTAGAAGCCTGAAATATGAGCACTCAAACCAATTAATTAACTCATTCATCCTTCGAAGGCCACCCAGAGAAAGGCATTGCATTTGTGTATTGCCCCATCAGGGCTTCCAATTTGTTCTTTCAATAGTTTTCAACATTTGTGGAACCTGGGGTAAGAATCTTTAAGTCTGTGAACTTCAGGGAAAAACATATTAAGAAAACAAAGGATCACTCTGTATGTAGGTGGATATGACACACACGCACACAGAGCTGTAAAACGTACATACATAGTGATGTCTCCTACCAGCTTTGCATGAGACAGACTTTTCCGTGAACCCTGTGCAGCTAAAATTAGTATGAAAATGGTGGTGTTTCATAAAAGAAAGATATGTGGGTGCCCGTAAGTGCCATTTTATTTCTCAGTGAGAGGATAAAGTGTTTTTTCCTACACAATTTTTGATGTAGAGGCTAAATTAGGCCTGAGAAGAGGGACAATGCAACTTTAAACATCATTAGTATTCAGCCTACGTAAGCCAACCAACAGCAGTTATGTATTTTTGCAAGTATGCATATAATTTATTGTGGAGAACACAATTTACATGGGTAGTCGATGCCTGTTTTATAGCCTCACAAATAGATGTATGAACTCAAGCATATAATGGCTCAACCAGCAGGCGCAAATACGTTCTAAATCTTCTAAATGTGCTTCACAAAAATGTAACTGAGGAATATAAAACAGATCAATTCTTGCATGTTATATATTGGTTTTTGATTTACAAATCTAATCTGGGAAATTTCTTTAGAAATGAGTGGATTTCTTTTTTTTTAAAACTGAACTTCTTGTTTTGCAGGATTGTGCCAGTCAAATCCTGGAGGGTTCCCTTCTGCATGTCATTTTTTAAGGTTTAAAAAAAAAATCAATGGAGAGACAATACAAGCTATATTTGCGGCATTTGATTTCATAGCTTCCTATACATCTGAGTGCTAATTTCCTAAGGAAATCCTTTCCTATTATTTACAAGCTCATAATGCACAGAGGGTGCTTTATCTCTGTTTGCCCTAATTAGCTTCCCAAAAGAATGCCCATTGCTGTATGGATTCTGGCACACCCTGGAAAGCTGTCATTTTCATTTCTAATTCAGGTGTGCGGGGAAGATGAAATCTGGGGGTCTGGAATAAAACACATTTCTTAGGGGATGGAACAACAATTCCTTATAACCTCCCACCATTTTTCTCATAGTTTTGCTTCCAAGTATAGCAAATCCCCATGCTATATTTTCTCATAATGTATAGCTTGCTATTACCGCTCACGGACAATTTTTATAGAGAGGGTGTCCTGTTCAATAGATCTGTAGCATCTCCAAGGGGAATTCACACAGGGTTTTATTTATGGTTACACTCAGCTACACCATGTTGCCAAGCTTTCCCCCTTTGGATTTGTCAAAATTATTCTTTCCTCCACCAACTTTCCTCCCCCCCCACATACCCTCGGCCATCATATTAGATATTAAAGCATAAAGGAAATAGCAACCGTGCCCTCTTTAAGACCCTCGTGACACTTTACAAACACAATATTAAAGGAAGCAACCTAAATGAGGTGTTTAAGTATCAGCGAGAGTGAACATTCATAAGGTTATGCTTTAAAGTACTAATGACCTAGAATCCACAGACAGACAGACTATTGTTGCAAACTGGCCATATATTAGGAGGTTCAAATAAAGACTATTTTTCAGCCTCCAAAGGCTTCCATCATCACCTTTTTTGACATCGGACCATACATAATTAGCCATACTGTGCCTCTCAGCTATCCTTCAGTTTAAATCCAAATTTAACTCTGCTTCTCACACACCTCTGCTTCGCCCACACTTACTATTGTGGCATTATTTACAAACAAAACACTGAATTGTGAATCTGAGGCAACAGAAAAATATTTCTTATGCTGAAAGAATTAAATCCCACCTTGTTACGACCTTTCCTGCAGTATTAATTTTCTTGCACGTGTGTCTCATTTTGGGTCTTTGTCCCACAATTGGGTATTGGCAGATTGAGAGGTATGCAATTAAACTAATTCATTATAAAACACATCTGGGAATAGAACTGGGGCATTCAGCTTCCAAAGCCAATTGGCTCTACCATCAAGCCTAACCAGGTCTAGGCAGCTGTGTCCTCATCCCAGCTAACTAGAGTTCCTGACACAGCACGAATGCTGATCTAGCTCTTTTCTCAAACAAGCAAAGGTTAAAACAAAGACTTTTCCACTGTATGTATTACTATGGTAATAACCAAACCTTCCTGCTTCAGCTATACACAATGGAGCAGTGATCTGGAAGCTAAGATGTGCAAAACATTTACAACATTTTGATATTCGAGATCCCCCTCCCCTCTCAACAGAAATGGGACAAATTTGGAATAACCTCCCCTTTCCACTCTGCAAAATGTTGCAATGTTTCATACACAAGAATATATATAAAGTGGGTTTTCTCCACTTAAAAACGAGCTTATTTGCCACCTGAAACCTCAAGATTTAAAAATGACAGTTCTAAATGTTATTTGTGCAAAAATCAATTATCTGATTGACGGATGTTCAGATGGAGGGACCCATAACTTCTCATGATGACATTTCGCAAAAAACCCAACATGCAAAACCTTTTCATAAAAAGTTTAATAGATATAATTTTTCACTTGCACTATTTTCAGTCTACTGAGAATACATGCGATTTTTCACAGCTGAAGATCCAAATCTGGCTCTCGTTAAAGCCAATGGCAAATGCCCATTGATTTCACTGGTACACAGTCAGGTCCTGAACTCATTTGTGATTAACTTTGGTACCTGTTGTTCCAGACTCAGAACAAGTTGTCCCCATGTTATATCAAGTTCTTTCCTAAGCTAAAATGGTAATAATTATGAATACCCTGAATGATTAAGATATTCCAGAAGCAACTTGCTATATAATAACTATTCATATATTATTTGTTTTACACCAACCATGTGCAAAATGCTTGTATAGCCTGCAGTACTGGGAGGTGTGTATTTCACTGTTATTACACACAGAAACAATGAGGTCTTTTCAAGGTAATAACTGGCAAGTGTGGTCTAACCACAAGATACAAGAAGAAAAAGTAAGGACTGTTGAAAGAACTATGGACAAACAATTTATACTCTAATCTCCATTGAGGAAATCTGCTACAGCAAAGGAACCACAAAAGAACCAATCCGCTTTCAGGTGCTGGCCCGCAATTCATGTGCCACTGCTCTCTGGTTGGGAAGGGGAGGTCATTCAGGAAGATAATCCACTCATGGCCACAACATGACCACTGATGGATAAGGAAAGGAAAGGAAAGGAAAATTTGATGAAAGAAAAAAGTCACTAGTCTTGATTTTCCTGATTCTTGAGACCTTTGTGCTGACAAAAGGTCTTGGGTTGACAGCTGTGAAGTCTGAAGTCTAGCCTAGAAGTTCACAGCACAGTAGAAACGCAAGCCTGAAGTTCACTCATTGCCCTGCTGATCCACCAAGGAGAGGAGTCCAGACTATTGTTGCCAAGCAAGTTAGTAGTTTTTGTGAGCTGGACTAACCAAACTCCTCATTGCACATAGACCACAACAGAGACATCAGATGAGGAGGACTATCCACTGTTGCCGTAACTGTCTGCATTGGAAAGCTGTAAACAGGAACATTTAAGGAGAAAAATAGGAACATGCCTTAAAAATGTATTTGATAAGGAGCCCTTTTTGGAGGGTTAGAGTGGAAAAAGTTAAAACAAAATTGGAAACTGTCTATCCAAAATTAGACCCATTTGGCTTGCGTTACTAATTTTTGGAGCTGAAATCAAACCCGATGAGAGACTCCTGAGTGACCCAGATGGCCATTCTGCTAACGTTTTAGGTCCTGATTCATCAGAGAGTTTTTGAGCTTTACTGAGTTGGGGCCTAAATGAAAAAAGTCATGTCACTAGAAATTTCAGCACTGACCCACCAAGTCCCATTTTATCAGAATGAAGAGCAGCAGGAATCTCAGATAACTGACATTTAGTTCCTCTTGAAACCCACTGTTACAGCCCAGCATTCTTTCGACTTTTTAAAAAAACATTTTATTCTCTTTTTCTCAGCAGCCTTTAGGAATATTTTCAGCACTTAGAAAGAAAAAGTTTGAGAATGAACTTAACTGCGTTAACTTCATGTACGTTTTGGGGTGGGGGATTCACACACCATTCTGGGATCCCATCGCTGCACATATCTTAGTTGCTGAAGGCTCCAGAACATCAGGTGGTCTTTAAAAACATTTCCAAGAGAGATTCTCTGATATTTTCAGTGGATTCATGTTTGTGATAGTAATGTTGATGGGTTCATAGGTGGTTTGAGGAAGAATTTTGGGAGATTGTTTTCTGAATATTGAACTAAGAGGTGACTGAGTTAAAATGTAAAGAAATGGCTACAGATCCAGAGAAACAAACATGCAGAATAAAGTTGGGGGTGACATTTTTAGTGCTCCTGCTCCACCATTGAGATTAGATCCATGCAGACCTCATTGCAGAACCATTTATCTGAAAAAGTACCATTTCCCACTGATTCTTTTGAGAGTAACTACTTAGTGCCACCTTTTCAAGGCCCTTTAAAACTAGAGCTCATCAAAAATGTTCTCCTCCACCTGAAAATGTTAACTTAAAAAGAAAAAAAAGAAAACTTTGGCAGAAAACAGATGGAAATTTTCAACCAGCCCTATTTAAAATGTGAAATCATGGTATTCACACTTGTCTGTGTACTCAAAGGCCCTGATGCAGCAAACCACCTCTATCTAGTAAGGAATTTAAACATGTGCTGAACTTTAACTTACATGTTTCCAAAACCATGTTTTTACCTGGGTCAGAGGACAGATGGACATTTACATCTGTATTCTCCTCCAACTTTGTTTTGTCATTTAATTTGACTATTCAAAACAGCCCAATTTTCCAGAGTCTTCTGTAACTGTTTCAATGTCCTCTAGCTTCACAGTAATAAAATACTGAACACTGTTTAGAGAGATGTTGATTACCTCCAAGGAGCAATGGCCACCAATTTACCTTCAAAGTCCTCAATAAGGAGGTTCTAACTGAACCTCTCATATTACCAGAAGTCTATAATTAACTACCACACATCATCAAGTCAATATCCGATTACTCTTTTTGTTAAACCATAAATGTCACAATTGTCAAAGATAGAGCTGACCTAACAAATTAAGCAGTTTTGTAAACGTAGGTTTCAGGTTTGTTTGATATAAACCAGTGGAGATTCCCCATTCCTATTCAAATGGCTTCTGTCAAGCTAGACTGGGTTAGCAGGGAAAGGTCATTTTTACATTGAAAAAGTAAATACGGAGTTTATTTATTGATTGCTAACAGGAAGCAGAGATACTGTAAGGAAACAGCAATTCCCATTTTATCAACATGAGCATTATCTCTTTGAAAAGAGAAATCTGAGCAAGATTTCAGAGATCTCTGCGTGGAATTCAGGCAAACAGTCAGTTCCATAAGCACCATTTCAAGTAAAATGAGAAGCAGCTTTAACACAGCGCTCAGCCAGAGTTGTCAGCCTAGACTCTGGTGGCGTCCACCATACAGATTAATACAATGGCTGAAGAAGTCCCAGACTGGAATAGCAGAGGGTTGAGAATCAACAGAGCTGATACTGGAAGAACTGTGCAAGACGAGAATGCTACCAGCTTGCGCTCTGCCTGGCTCCGGAAACCATTGGACCGGCTTTTGCACTGGAAAGACTCCCATCGACATGAGTGGGTTTCAGATCAGCCATAAAAAAGCACACAATTCTAAAGCAGAAGGCAGTGTAATGAGTATCACAAGGCTGGTTTTCAGAGGTGCTGAACACCCATTGTGCCCAATGGGTGTTGAGTGGGAGTTTTTGGTGTCAGCACGTCTGAAAATCAGGCTGCATGTCCATGCATATATTACATCAGGCGTAGGCAAAGGTGGCACACAAGCTGATTTTCGGTGGGACTCTCCCTGCCCACGTCCTGACCACCGGTCCTGGGGGCTCTGCATTTTAATTTACTTTTAAATGAAGCTTCTTAAACATTTAAAAACCCTTATTTACTTTACATACAACAATAGTTTAGTTATATGTTATAGACTTCTAGAAAGAGACCTTCTATAAACATTAAAATGTATTACTGGCATGCAAAACCTTAAACGAGAGTGAATAAATGAAGACTCAGCACCCCACTTCTGAAAGGTTGCCGACCCCTGTATTACATCCTTCCCAAACAACCTCTTTTCATGGTTGCAGGGGGGGAGAAATTCTTCCCCACCTCTTGTCAAGTCTCTAGTGCTTGCTGAAAAATCTGTACACACACACACACAACACACACACAACATGCACTCACTGAAGTCATATCCTGTACGTTCATTACAGTAACAAATGTGTTCTACAGTAATTATCCAAATGGGAGAGTTCCAAATCTTCTCATCTTGCTCTCTCCTAATTAATTAATAGTTTAAATGTCATCATGATGGGAAGTGCTCATCAGAAACGGAATCTGCTACCATGATTTACAGCTCTGCCTCCAATGGCTCTGAAGCAGTGGCACCCTGGGGTTAAATTTAATTCAAAAATGGAAGGCACTTATTGTGCTCCTAACCAGTTTTTGCACAGAAACTCCCCATCGAGTGAGTGGTGTGAATCATGGATGCGGGTGAGCACTTCCTTCCCCTGTTTTTTTTTTTTCTCTTTCCATTAGGTTGGAAACCGAAAGATTAAATTAAAATTAGCCGTTTGTCAACTTGTTACAGATTTGTTGCAGATGGCAATTGAGGGGCTAACCTGCTGAGTCGCTGAGCAGAGCTGATCTAAAGAGGGGCCCTTGTACTTATCAAGTACCTGTTGTCAGAGCATCTAATCCAGGCTGGAAATGGAGATGAGTGCTCCAATTTGAGAACAACAATGAATAAAGAGGCCTGCTAACGATGCAGTCTGCTTGTTAGAAGTGATGTGTTTCTCCGGCCCAGAAAGCTTTCCTCCATGTAATAAGCATTTAGTCAATTAGCCAGCCTACCCCTCCTCTTCAAAGAATTCTATACCGTAATATAATAATTTGCACTTATATAGCTTCTGCCATTGAAGCAACTCGGCACATTTTGCTAACATCCGTTAGTTTTGTCTCAACACTTGTAGAGGACAGGAAGGTAACATTATCCTAATATTGCTGAGGAGAAAACTGAGGCACACAGGAACAAAGTGGCTTTCGAAAGTCTATGGACTATCAGGAAATCTATGAAAATACAGGTATAACTCTATCTTTACATGACAGCCGCAGCTCAGTCATCTGCTGACTTACAAATGTTGTCATGCACACATACGCTTTCTATTTAAAAATTAATAGGTGGTTGAATGTTTTAATGCTCCTGAAAGTGAGCAAGCAAAGCACAGATTCCAGTGATATTGTAGGAAGGTGTAAACGTCAGACCCACCCACACGCACAGCTCCTCCCACACACCTCAACCCTGATGAACATCACCCCCTGCAAAGTTGGCCTTACCTCGAGCAGATACGCGTGACTGTACCAAATCATGTCTAGCTGCATGCTATGGACACATGGGAGAAACGATGGCAGAATGGGACCTTGCTTGAATCCTCTCTCTAGGTCCTCAGGTGCTGGGGGGGCTGTTTCTGTGGGGCTGGGGGGTTTTGGTCCTCAGCTGTTTTCTTTGGAGTAATGTGGCCCTCGCCGCTTTACGAGTTGTGCAGGCCTGGGCTAGAGGATGACTCCAAAAGCCAAGCAAAGGCAAACTATATGAGTGTGAATCGGGGGAGGGTGTGGCGCTGAGAGAAAGTGGCTCAAAAACTCTTGTTCTCCTGCCCTGCAGTTCAATGTGATCTCAGAGGAAGAGATCGCATTCCCCTGTAGGCTTGGTTTCTCTAACACATTTGCCTCAGCATGGTATTAGTCCCGTTTCTTGCTACCATAAGTAATGTTCTATTCAGTGACAAGCATCCTTTTCATCAGATTAGTGGAGACTAGGAAGCCGGAGCTTGCTTAGAAGAGTCTTTGATCTCAAATCCTGTGGTGCTCTGAGTTCAAGTTCTGGCAATGACTTTTGCATTTCCCTTTGCTTGATTTTCCAGTCACACGGGACACTGAACTGCACAGTTAGGTGTTTATTACTGAATATCGCTTTCTATCCAGGACAAGCGATCACAGCCTCAAAAGTGAGACCTCTCCTAACCCTTTCAACAGTGAGATTTACCCAGGCTTCTTCGGTCCACCTGCCAACATAAATCTATGTGCGAGGCTAAAAAACCAACCCTTCCTGAAAGCTGCATAGTAATCCAGATTTTGAAATATTCAGCACCCACAATCAGGCCTAGATTTTCAGAAGAGCTCAACTAATACTCTGGCACCTAAATGCCAGCCAGGTTTTCAAAAGTGCTCAGCGCCCAGGAGCAACTTTTGTGACCAGATTTGCCAAAGAAGCCAGCATCCGATGTGCTGCTGTGATCTTCTGAAAATTTACCTCTGATTGTGAGGGCTGAGGTCTTCTGAAACCCTGGCCCATGATGGGCCAAATTCTTCTCCCAGTTACGCCGGTGCAGCCCATGTGGTTCTGCAAACCCCCCATGGACTTCTGTCAGTGAAACAGAGCAGAATTTGACACAATGGCATTGGCTACTCAAAACACTTAACTGATGGTTCAGTTACCAACCACATGTCTTCAGGGCTGGATTAGCTAAACACGCTTCACATCACCAACCCATGTTCTTCCTTCATAATTAAACCTCTCCCTTCAACCACCACCTGCTGTGAAATGATGGAATTATAGATCTTTATTTGTCAACTTTGCACATTTCTCCCCTTCCCTCACTTTCCTCTCCATGAAACAACTCTTTTATTCATGAACAAGGAGGAAGGGGGCTGTTATTTTTCTCTTTCAGATAAGAGGTTGGCAAAAGACGAACCCAATTCATGTCATTGTATTTCCTTATTGTCTGCATTAACCTTCCCCATGGTTACTTGTTCTTTGTAATGTTACACTTGTCTTGCTGCAACACATGAATACCCGAGCCAATTTTGTCATGCAAATGAATTCAGTTGGATTGTAAATTGTGTGAAGGAGCATTAGTTTATCAGGAACCCGCCTGCATGCTGCGCCCATCTGATTTCTCCTATTCACACCAAGAGTGCAGTGTTTTCCAGTTGATCCTGAATGTCCATTCGAAAGCAGCTTTATTATTAATTATTATTATTATTTGTAAGGGCTTTTACATTTGCATTTCTTTATTTAGTCAGTCACAATGCTGTATTCCTTTTCTAAAGTCTGATTTATATAATCAAAAACCATTGCTATGCCATCAAAAATGAAATATTACTGCAACTGTGTTTGTATTTATTGTGAGCCTAAATGGAAGGCTTGTACAAGCACTGGTAAGGAGCGGATATTATAATCTGGGAGCCATAAGGTAGATATCATTGTTGGTATTTCACACTATAAAATGAAAATATATCTACTGAGGTCAGTACCTGTGTTCAGCGTGACAGCGCTCCAGCCATAAAGACAAGTCATTTCTGGTCGGGGTTATCACCAATTCATAAAGCCCACCCAGGACACACAAGAGCCACTGTGTCTGCAAAGCAATCTTGCCTCGACAGCCCAATCGTTCTAGGAGGGGTGTAGCTAGTAAATTCTTGAATTTCCCATTGATTTTGATGCATTAGTTTTAAACCTCCCATCCAAGCATCCAAATTTTCACCTACATTACAGCAGTGCATCAACCAGAATGCACTGTCTTAACAAAGGAGACTCTGTTCCAGATTTCTCATAGCAGCCCAGCTCCTATTCCCTTCATTAGTGAGAATCATGCCCAGCATCTGTAAGTGTCCAGTAATACACAGACGGGTCAATGCTGTCCCTTGATGCATCATGCAACTCCCCTGGAAATTGGTGGGAGCCACATTTAAATCTTTGAGGCAAAATGGAGCCTACTGTTAAGGGCTGAGTAAGCAATTCATAGCAGACTAAGCAGACAAAGCGAGCCTCTCTTTCAGTTCATGAAGTGTCCGCGAGCAGCCATCTTGAATGTATTTTTCACACATAGAATGTTCATGGGCAGTTTGTTGAGAGTATTTAATCACTACAATTTTAACTGTGGTTATCAGTGGACCTATAGGTCACCATAGTATTGTTCATGTGACTTTAATGCAACTTACTGAATCAGGTTTCTGGTGCAGATGCTCCTGTTGAGAGGAATAGTGGGGGTGCAGGAGGGGAAAAAACGGATTGTAAACATGAGACTCCTAACTTTAGCCAGGCACTTCCATGGGTAACATAGGCCAGCTAAGGTCATTTTGGAGGTCTTGGGCCAGATCCTAAACCAGAGCAATGCCAATTTACACCAGTTGAGGATCTGGCCCCTTCACTTGTGCAGTTCCTGGTTTCACAAGGAAAATATGAAAGCCTTAAAGTGAAGTTTTTGCACAGTTCATCATAAATATTTCAGACAGGTCCTCACTACAATTAACATTAGTCACGTGGCTGTTGTGAGGATTAGTTGGCCAAATTCTACTCTCTGCTCCAGTGGTGTAAATCCAGAATAATCCCATTAGGATCACTGTGGAAAGGGCTTGGATTAAATTGTGAAGTGCTGTTGAATACAAATATGAACCGGTCAATAAGTACAAATTTCATATTGCTACTGTAGTTCTACTCTTAATAGATTCTATACTGACACAGTATCCATTGTAAAAGCAGGAAAGAATCCTGTGGCACCTTATAGACTAATAGACGTTTTGGAGCATGAGCTTTCATGGGTGAATACCCACTTCGTCGGATGCATGTAGTGGAAATTTCCAGGGGCAGGTATATATATGCAATCAAGAAGCAGGCTAGAGATAACGAGGTTAGTTCAATCAGGGAGGATGAGGCCCTGTTCTAGCAGCTGAGGTGTGAAAACCAAGGGAGGAGCAGGTAGGAGTTTAGACAGCTTACAGTCCTTTTTCCTTTGTAGAGAGGTGAAGTGAGTAATGTAGATCTCCTGTCTTATTTTAGTGAAGTAGTTTGTATGGAAGTTTGGTTATTAATGAAAGTCTCCAGGTTGGAGAGCTCTTTTTTGATGTTTTCCTGTTTGCTGTATAGGATGCTGATCAGGTGGCTCCTCAGTTTCTTTGATATTATCTCTCACTGTGGTCTGTTTAGTATGTAGATAGCAGTGGATTTATTACCAAACTTCCATACAAACGGACTTCACTAAAATAAGACAGGAAATCTACATTACTCACTTCACCTCTCTACAAAGGAAAAAGGACTGTAAGGTGTCTAAACTCCTACCTGCTCCTCCCTTGGTTTTCACACCTCAGCTGCTAGAACAGGGCCTCATCCTCCCTGATTGAACTAACCTCGTTATCTCTAGCTTGCTTCTTGCTTGCATATTGTCATAAACAGATAAGTAAGAGTTAATAGAACAGAAGTACTTCATATCTCTTTTGCCTGTAAAGGGTTAACAAGTTCAGTGAAGCTGGCTGTCACCTGACCAGAGGACCAATCAGGGGACAGGATACTTTCAAATCTTGAGGGAGGGAAGTTTTTGCGTGTGCTGTTAGTGTTTGGTTGTTGTGCTCTCTGCGTTCTGAGAGTGACCAGATGTGCAACTAGGTTTCTCTCCAATCTCCCTGATACAGGTTCTTATAGATTCAAAATAGTAAGTACTAGGTGATAAGGCGAGTTAGGCTTATGTTTGTTTTCTTTATTTGCAAATGTGTATTGGCTGGGAGGAGTTCAAATGTGTATTTGGCTGGGAGGAGTTCAAATGTGTATTTGGCTGGAAGGATTTTAATTTGTACTTGTATACTTAGGCTGGGAGGGTATTCCCAGTGTTTATAGCTGAAAGACCCTGTAACATATTCCATCTTAAATTTACAAAGATAATTTTTACTGTTTTTCTCTCTTTAATTAAAAGCTTTTCTTGTTTAAGAACCTGATTGTTTTTTTTATTCGGGTGAGACCCCAGGGGACTGGGTCTGGATCCACCAGGGAATTGGTGGGGAGAAAGGAGGGAAGGGGGAGAGAAAGGTTAATTTTCTCTCTGTGTTAGGATTACTTTCTCTCTCAGGGAGAGTCTGGGAGGGGGGAAGGTGAATTTTCCTCTTTGATTTAAGATTCAAGGAGGTTGAATCACAGTGATCTTCCAGGGTAACCCAGGGAGGGGAAGCCTGGGAGAGGCAACGATCAGGGAAAGGGTTTACTTTCCTTGTGTTAAGATCCAGAGGGACTGGGTCTTGGGGGTCCCCGGGCAAGGTTTTGGGGGGACCAGAGTGTACCAGGCACTGGAATTCCTGGTTGGTGGCAGCGCTACAAATACTAAGCTGGTAATTGAGCTTAGAGGAATTCATGCTGGTACCCCATCTTTTGGACGCTAAGGTTCAGAGTGGGGAATTATACCATGACACATATATATACCTGCCCCTGGAAATGTCCACTACATGCATCCGACAAAGTAGGTATTCACCCACGAAAGCTCATGCTCCAAAACGTCTGTTAGTCTGTAAGGTACCACAGGATTCTTTGCTGCTTTTTACAGATCCAGACTAACACAGCTACCCTTCTGATACTTAGTATCCATTGTGTCACCTCCATTCCATTTTGTGGCAGCTGGAGCGGGAAAGAAAGAGTGGAACAGAATTTATTAGGGCAATGGTGTACATGAAGGATCATGATGGACCCTCATTGATCTTCGTCTTCAGTCTATACAGCAGCTCTCATACTAAGATGGATAAAACCAGAGAATCAAATCTGAACTCCTTCAATCTGAGACACAGACAGACAGAACTTGGATTTGAGTCCCAAGCCCTTCCTTCCAGTTCTTGTTCCATATCCCAAAGTGGGGGTCTGATTTTCTTTTACGGCTTGGATGTGGCAGAAATTTCATGAGAAAAACCTCTTGGGAGATTTCAGTCCCAAGCAGTGGTAATTCTCATGCTTTCTTCTGATTACCACTATTTTAGACTAAAATTTGGCAAGAACAGTTCTGTGCTGTCGAACTGGAACCAGACTGTGAGTTCAGATTCAGCAGTCAGTCTGAACCCTAAAATCTGAATTTAAACTGGATCTGAACCACCACTTTGGCTCATCTTCGGTTGCAGTAAGACTCACAATTATCAGCAAGAGGATGGCAATGACAGAGCAACCTCCAAATCCTTTGCAGCAGCCTTGCTATCTACTTAGCTCTCTGTAGGCCAAACCCAATTTCACAAAGAAGCCTAAGAAATCGAGCCAACATTCCCATTTCCCCAATAATTCTCAGCTAGAATTACAGATGTATCAATACACTCCTAGCCGTCAGTTTGAGAGCAGTTGAGCTAAACATCACCACACACGGTAAAACAGGGAGGCTACAACTTTCCATCCATTCAAACCTTACATAAAAAGGGTATCAATAAATGTAAAAAGTGCTCTTTTTTCCCCAAAAGCACCAAAAGATCCAAGTTATCCCTAAACCCTGGGCCCAGCTCTATATACTCCACCCTAGGTCTCAAAAATCTTTATTTTTGGGGGTGTCAGCTGGATTTCTGATAGCATGATAGACATGACTGGAAATGAGAGAGGTTTGGAACACTGGGAGATAATGGAGAGTTCTCTACTTTAATTTTAATAACTAGACCATGAATTCGTGACCATTCTATTGAATCATTCAGTTTTGAATTTTACTGAGTAATTCCAGCGATGGTTACCTGCTTTACTGTTAACACAATGAAGCCTGTCTGCATTTTCACATTAGCCCCCATCACGGTAGTGTATGAGTGCCTCACAAGTGTCCTCACTACCCTCCCTTGTGAGCCAGGGAAGAATTATTATCCCCAGATTACAGATTAAGGTTAAGTGACAAGGTTACACAGGGACCCAGTGGCAGGGCCAGGAACTGAAGCCACTGGGTCCTGAGTCCCAGGCTAGTGTCTTAAGTACAAAATTATCCATCCTACCTTAAAGAGAGGAAGGAGGTTTATGAATCTGTTTTACGGGGTCACCAGCAAATACCATATTGAGTCAAGTATTTGACAAAAAGTGGAATGAAAATTGTGCACAATGCCACATGTGATTAGGTTAAAAGCAGTTGTTTAAGCCAGGAGTTTTCCTCTTAGAGATGCTCATTAGTGAAGGATTCACTGTAGAATTCAAATCCTCCTACCTCCCTGTGTCTCATAATAAAGATCAGATTCTTATTCTGAGGGGTAATTAAGGCAGTTTTGCTCTAGCACATTGGTTCTAACTCTAAATTCATAGATTAACTAGGCAGCAGCCTGGGCTTTGAAGAGGAGAAGGCCTCGCAAGGTCATCCATTCCAGTTCCTTCCCATGCAGGTTTGTTCCCTTGTGTTTGTGCTGCCTCGTTTTAAAAAGTCTCTAGTGCAGACAGGAAAAGGAACAAGGAGAAGTCAAGGATGGGTGTGGGCCAGAGAGACTGTGGCGCTGTCAACAATGACAGAGCATAGGAAGAAAAGATCAGTAATTCCTTGATGTTCCCTTTGAATTGACGGTAAGAGGTCCAGGAGGGAAAGTCTTGTTGTCTATACGGTCATTTGCCAAGCACATCAAGAGACAGTTACCTTCAGGCTGTTGAGACTAATCACAACTAATGTATCAGCATAGCGACTGCTTTGCCAAAAAGCTAATCTGGAAGCAATTCTTTGCCAAAGGCATTATGTCATAGGAGCCGACTCAATGACTACCGGATACCACAACTGAAGAGAAGATCTGTTTCAATTCTCCACAGCAGACTTGTTGCATCCAGAAAGGATCAAGGGGTCTCCAGCCAGTACCGCATGGACTAGCGTCCTTATTAAAAAAAAAAACCAACCTGCCACAAATCACAACTGGTGTCCTTGTGGGGCATCTAGCAGAGCATCTATCACGAATGGGCCATGGAGACTGAACTGGCTTCTGACTTCTAGACACTGTTCATTAAATCATGCTTGCAGCACAATGGCAGAGCAATCAATGTGCGGAACCTTGCACTGCCTGTGCCACGTGGACAGAGGATTCAGAGTCCACAGGACGGCAAGCACTAAAAGGAACAGGATTTGCTTATTAAAGCAAGGCACTGGGAGTTAGGACTCTTGGATGCTATTCCTGGCTCTGCCACCGACTCTGACACTTGTCCAAGGTCACACAATTTTCATTCCTCAGTTTCTCCAGTTATAAAAATAATACCCATCTACTTCACAGGGACATTGGAAATTCATTCATATTTACGAAGCACTATGAGGGGGCGATCAGTGTACAATATATTATTACAGGTTTGACTTTAAAAGTTAAAAACACTAAGAATCATGCTCCTTCTCCTGCACAGCAAGCCTGAATGGGGAGGAAAATGGAAAGAAGTGGCAGACTAGTTAAATATCCTGATGGAGGGAGTACTTCTCTGCACTGGAATCTCAACTCCAGCTATAGAGCACAACAACTCTTTGCCTCGTGGATGCTCTGGGCACAACTTTAAAGAACTACCACATTCTTCTTAAATACAATTGGTTCAGGATTAAAAAACCCCAAACCAGGAGGACCACAGTTTGCAAACAGCTTTGGCCTCTGATTTGTGATTGACGTGCAAATAGCTGAAATGTCCCAGGCCACAACCTCCACACTTAAAAGTTAGTTTTATTTTTTCCCCACTCATAACTCTAGTCTAACATTCACAGATGCTTTCCAAACAGAAGTTCCAATGGAAACAAAACCAGGCATTTCACCCCTAAAGATCTGTAATAAAGATGGGTTTCTTTCCAGCACTCCTTGGGGACTGTTATTCAGTGGGAGATAATCAGGCATTTTAAAGCAATAAAACTTTCAGATCTTCCCCCTTTACAAAGTGTCTGAAGTTCTGAGCTATATTCTACCTGCAGACAGATGTGTGCAGGCAATACAATCAATAGAGAGCCAGTGCTGGTCACTCCAGTGTAAAGCTCTCTTTATATTTATTGTCAGTCTTTGGAGTAAATAGGTCTTAAGCTTGTGGCATGTCATTATAACTTTTTCAAAATAATGATGCCGCCTTTAGTTTTTTTGCTATAATTTATGCCCAATGCACTAGTGCCAGTCACTCAATACCGCGGAGTCTGCAGAGGTGGAGATAGCCCTTAATGAGAAGAGGTTTTGCCTTTATCTTCTTTATACTTCAACCATTATCTTCCTCCAGTCTATAACCATGCGGTTACCACTGACAATAATGCTCAGAGGCAACAAATGCTGATGAGTTTTCTATGCAGTCTTCACAATAAGTCTATCAAAACAACCTCGAAAAATTATGAACCCCAGTGACAGACAAATAGAACCGACTTCAGCATGAATTTACAGCCCAAATGCAACGTTCCTTTTAATTCTTCAGGCTTTTCTTATCTCTGCTGTTCCTCTTCTGGCTAGGAGATAACAGTAATTCTTCTGTATGCTATTTTTTTTTCCAACTGAGTAAGATGTTCCTCGTGTCTTTCTGCTTGCTAAAGATAAAGGGTTAAAGACCAACTTGTGTTGGTCGCTTTGTGTTGGGGGGAAAAAAAAGTAATCAGTATTCAAGAGATTGTTATCGAAGGTACAGCGCAGAGAACAGTAATTTTGCCTGCTTCAGTTAGGTTTTTTTTTTTTATGAATGCACATAATGCCTGGAGTGTTGAGGCCAGATAAAAGAATTAGTGGCAGCACAGGGGGACGGAAGCACAAAGTACACCGGAGAATTAGAATGTCTATCTTTGTCTCTTGCAGCTCATCCAGGCAGCCAGGGCTCTGAGCTCGTAAACAATTTAATCTTTTTGCTACAGTTAAAATACAAAGACAGCAAACCTCCTTCTTCCAAAATGGGGGGAGGGTGGAAAAGGAGGTGGTGATTATGGCAGGGAGAAATTGAAAAAGGCTGACAAACTTTTCTGCCTCGGTTTAACCTCTCCCCTTCCGCCACCAGAGTAACTTTCCAGCGCAAAAATGCACAATATTTTATCATTCACTCTTCCCTCCTGAACATGGACAAACACACACACACACACACACACACACACACACACACCCCTCAATCTCCGCAACCTTCCCATTGTCACTCTGAGAATTCTTCTGCCTCACAGGTTAAAAAGCTAAACAGATTAATCCATGTAGAAAAAAAAGTGACGTTTCTTTTTTCTCCCCCTCCCTGTAGGAACACGGATTCAGGCTCTGCAACAAAAAAGCACAACGTTGCTGGTTCTTGCTCTTTGCCCCATAGACAAACCAAGAGGCCAATAACCCAGAGAATAGGGCTAGTCATACACCATGGGCCAGCCAGGAAAGAAGGCAATGCCTAAGCAAGACAGTATTACTCACATTACCTGTCGTGTTTTACATTTCCTCTGTTACTGCAGGTGTTGGGGCTAACAAAAAATTCTCTTCTCCCGCTCAGCAATGGGATCCGGCAATATAATCGTAAACATTTATAAAACACGGAAGCTGCTGCAATATCACTAATTCATCATAATAGACAGGCTCCTGGACTGATCACGGGACTAGAGTTCTAACCCCAGCTGTAACACCAATGTCTTCTGTGGCCCTTAAGCAAAGTCAATTAGATTTAAAATTTGGGATTCCCAGCCTGAGACAGCAGGGTCTGATTTGCAGAAATGCCAACCACCTACTACTTCAACTGACTTAATTTGGGTCCTCACTGTCTCAATTTGGCCCCCCAAAATTAGGCTACCTAAACCAAGTGGATGCGTTGCAAAATATGGGCGTTAGCCACTCTGTGCCTCAGTTTCCCCATCTGCAAAATGGAAATAAAATATATGCCCTCCCCCTCACACAGGGGTCTTGTTATGGTTTGAGAGGATGTTACGTGTTGCATCAATGCTAATGGATATTATTATGCTCACTGGAAAGTCAAACATAGGAGAAGGAAAAGGTTGGATTTAGAGGGAGAAGCCCTGACTCATATACGCCTGAAACACAGATCATAAAAAGTGTGTCCAAGTTTATATACACAAATAGAGGATCAGATTTTTAGACCCGAGCACCCGCAACTCCAATGGAAGCTGTAGGCTTTCTGCTTCACTGAAAATCTTGCTCATATACTATGCAGTATTTAAAGCAGGGGTGGCCAACCTGAGCCTGAGAAGGAGCCAGAATTTACCAATGTACATTGCCAAAGAGCCACAGTAATACATCAGCTCCCCTTCCCCCCCCCCGCTCCCAGCACCTCCTGCCCAGCGGCAGCCCCTCCGATCAGCATCTCCCGATCAGCTATTTCGAGGCCTGCAGAAGGCTCTGGGGGAGGGGGAGGAGCGAGGGCCCGGCAGGCTCAGGGGAGGGGGCGGGAAGGGGTGGAATGGGGGCAGGGCCTGTTGCAGAGCCAGGGGCTGAGCAATGAGCACCCCCCGGGACATTGGAAAGTTGGCACCTGTAGCTCCAGCCCCGGCGTCGGTGCCTATACAAGGAGCCGCATATTAACTTCTGAAGAGCCGCATGTGGCTTCGGAGCCACAGGTTGGCCACCCCTGATTTAAAGGTTATATCCATGTATCTTTTGACCACAATCGATTTCAATCAAGTGTTGAAGTCTGTTCCCACAAGTCCAGGATGCAAAAGGAAAAAACGTTGGGTATTTTACAAACCACTAAGGCCCTTGAGTTCACACAGATCTCCTTCCATCATTCTTTTACCCTAGTCCGCATTTATTTGATAAACTATAGCGAGTGTGGTGTTTTGGTTTTGCTGAGGGGTTGCCCCTTTAGGGTCACCCAGACTTGAAATGCCACATTGCATGGAAGATGTTTTCCAGACAGCAGTACTGAAGATTATGGCCCCAACTCAGGAATCCATTCCTTTTCAGGACTGCACTGAAGCATGTGCTTAAATTTAAGCATGTGTTTATTTCTCAGTGAAGTAAGTGGACAAGCACATACAGTGCCATCCTGAATAGGGATAGACTTTAGATGTGTTCAAGGGTTTTCCTCAATCACAGCCTAAACTCTTGAGACCAAATCTAAACTGGATTAAGCGTAGACCATATAGTGTATACGGGGATGGAGCATTTGCACAGTGGTGGCTAGAACCAAAAATAAAACACAGGAAACAGGGACTACTTTTACAATCTCCATAGGTAAGGAAGAGGCACTCACCTTTTATGTGAATTTGGTATCGCATTTCCCTCAGGACAATTTAATAAGGGGTGATTTCTGCCCCCACAAATTCATACCACCCACCAGGAGGAGATTGTTCCTATTTTATAGATAGGTAAACTAAGGTACAGAGAAATAAAATTAGTACTAAGTCTCAGCTGAGGGAGTCATGATCCCATAGTTAAGAATGAAGTGGAGTATTATTTCTATAATATGAATCCCTGATTTAAATGAAAAACTCAAGTTCTACATTGTACTTTGCAGGCATGTATTAAAACCAGGAGCCTGCAGCCCCAGCCCCAGCCAAGCTGTCCTCAGCTTAGACCCCAAACTGGCATGGGAAGCAAGTGGGGCTATGTGCAATGCTTACGCTGTCCTCCTGATCCTGCCACAATCAAGCACAAGTTAGAGCAACCTCAGGGTTGCTCTAATTTGCAACAAGCTGCAAATGGCCCTTCACTTTGATAGTAACACAAGGGCCACTTGGTAAAATGATTTAATGAACTATCACAGACTTACTTAGACATTTTGAGACACAAATGAAATGAATTTTCAGGTCTTGCTCTGGTACTTAAAGGCTTCTTGTCCATATCCTAGGAACATTCTCACCCCCCCCTACCCCCACCCCACCCTCAGCTCTCCACTCTAATCAGTCTCTGTGAGAGAGGAACCTGGGATTAGAATAGCAAGAGGTTTTGCAAATCATGACAGGAGTACATTGGCAGAGATGCATGAAGGAAAGCCAGCCTGGCACCTGTTCACAGTCATCCATAGGTCTCTCTAGCTATCCAGTACCATCCACTTTCATGAGTACTACATTCACACACTTTTTTTTAAAGGAGGGAAATAGTTAAACAATGTTAATATGTTTTAAATTAGGGGACAAGGAGACCCAGTTTAAGAGTCAAATACTGATCTCATGAAAGGCTTTGTTATAGAAGGGAATATAGAAGTTAATGAACTTAGAATAACCTTTAATTTTCAGTGTCCCCTCACTGTCAATTCATTCAGCATTCATCGCAGTGGCATTGCGCCTAATGAATGACTTGGTATTCATGCAGATCTCTCAGTATTACTTATCTGTCTGATCTCTCCTAATGGAAAAGCTGATTGTCACTGAGAAGTTATGAGGAAATATTAAAAAGATCTGATCCACGGTGAAAGTTTCTTCGCTGTAAATGAAATTGCCAGCGGCCGAGTGCAAATAAATTTGGGGAGCTTATTGCCACTGAGTTTTAGTGCCATTATAATTTACACATTCACAGCAGAGCTGCTGATCTCCAATCCAAATGGAACCAAATTATTACAAATGGGTATCATCCCACACGACACTTATCACCTTAAATGTCATTTGACTGGCAATCACGGCCCTGAAATCACACTCTCCAACCTACCCAGTCCATCTATTGGCATTACAGCTTGTTAGTTATGGGGCAGAAATGAAACAAAAGTTTTTCCACTAAATTCAGGGTTTCTGCAAGTTTGTTCACGTTGGACCAAACCTTTGTAGAGATCCTGTCTTGTAGCTCCACCTACTCTCCTAACCACAATCACATGACCTTCACCCATTCACTATCCCATAACAGCCCTTTCTTTAAAGGAAAAGCACTAGTAGGAAAAGATTTGCAGTAGAGCCAGTGGAAAAGTAGCAGCCAAATATCCATGAAACATACTGTCCCTTTTTATCCTTTTAATTACACATCTATCTCATTCCCACCCGAAAGGTTCTCTGTTGGTCACATTCTCCTATTTTTTAAGGCCAGAAGGGGCCATTGTGCTCATCAAGTCAAATCTCCTGCACTGCACAGGCCACAGAACTTCACCCACTGATTTCTACAGTATTATTCGTCCTGGGTGCATAAGGCCCAAATCACTCCCAACACCACAAGAGAAAAATCCATATAGAAATGGGAAATTCCACAGAGTTCTTCCGTGAGTTTTCACCCGACCATCCTCAAAGAGCGCACAGGGCTAGATTTTGTCACTTCCCCCCATCACAAGGGTCTAGCCCCCCAAAAACTTGACTGCATCTCCAGGGAACCAAAGGAAGCAAAGGGGTCTCAGAAGCCTTGGTGATTGGTGACCTTATAAAAACCTCTATGTAAAGGCACCATGACTCCTAAAGCCACAGCTTTCTGCAAGCTGGGACCCACTAGGTTTTCATCCCATACCCCCCAATCAGGGTGAATAATTATAAGCTACATGGGGCAGGGACCTGTGGCTGTTGAGTGTCATGAACAGTTAGGCCTTTGTACTGTACTCACTGAAGTCAATGGCAAAGCTCTCAGTGCACTGTAGAAATAAAGTCTAAAAGGGTTTAATAATTTAAATTGACAACTTGGTTCTCTGCTCCCATGTGTCAAGCAAGTCCTACTAGTATATACAGTCTGCCAAAAGTTCCTTCCTTCTCCTTTCTGGGCACGAGATACTGAGTGATGTTTCCTTTGAGAGTCGTTAGTCTAGGGTGAAACCCTCCAGCTTGGGACTGGAAGCGTTAATGTATCGTGTGGCTTGAGTGTGTCGATTTGAAAGAGCTTAGGTACATCTCCGCTGAGCAACCTGCAGTCACTCTGAGTGTTATTTCTCAGACTAATGGTCACCACATCATCATTCGCATTACAGACACACATACTTGATGTAATATGTATGAAACAGAACAGGAGTCAAACAGCTACAGCAGCACAAAGGCACTTCAACTTATAGAAGAGCTGGACGACTGCGGCAAAAAAAAAGTTGTAGTGACCTTTTGCTCCAATTTTTAAAATCAAATCCCCTTTGCGCAATCTCCACGACTGCTGTCGGGATGGGGTTTTAGTCCAGCAGGAGTGTTTGCAGAAAGCCAGTTTCATGCAGTAACTGACCAACTGAATTTTAAATTCCCATGCGCGGGGTTTTGCATCACAAATGCTCGCCCACTCAGAGACCAGAAACAACATCGCTAAAGGAATTATGGAAGATGCAAAGAGAACGAGTCAAAAACCAATCCATAGAACTTCTCTGATAAAACAAAATGGTGACTGTTTTTATCGAGTTAGTAAATGTGGAGGGAATTCCCTGGGGACTTACACGTGGACAAAAACGGTCTTACTAGAAAAGGTGCTACAGAAACAAGGATTCATTCAGAGCTACAACAAAGAGGCATTATGGTAACACACACAGGACTCAATGGCCAGGGCTCTCATACTGTACTTTCAAAACAAAACCACCCCCGACAGCCTGCATCTTATCTTCGCCTATGCCATCCAAAAATGGGAGGAACCAGGTGTCCGGCAAACATCAAGAGTAGCAAGAGCTCTCTCAGCTTTATTCTGTGCCGCTCCCCTTTCTGTGCAATGACTCAGTCACCGGCACTTATAAAAAGCAGCCCTGACTTTTCCTTCTCAGCTTCCTGGGGGATTTGGATGGGGTCAAATCCATTCCTGCGGTCACGCGGCTGATGTCAGTTTGCAATGGCAATATTTCTCTCTTAGATTTTCCCACATTCATTGCAGTAACATCTCTCTCAGATTTTTAGTCCCCAGTACCACGGTATCTAAGCACTTCCTAGTTAAATTAGGAATGGCTAGGTACCAAGTGGACTTCATGGAGTCTTCCCCTCTATACAGGGAAAGTCGAAGAGCAGCTCTACTTGGAACATACATTAATAGGGATTTTGTTTTTTCCAAATTCTCTCCTTTCTAAACAGCCTGCATTAAATAGCCCCTTCAGCGCTTCCGTCACTACATTTTCCCCCTCAATAACCCACTTGGCTGCAGACAGACATTCTAGGGACTGCTGCTCCTCTTTCAGGGCAGTTTAAAAGGCCCTGAGAATCACTGACAATACACTCGGATATGCTCCCACATGAACGGTAAGGGAAAGATGGCATCCACGAAAATGCAGACTGAAAACAGTCAGATCTTCTGGCTCTCCGCTTCCACCGCGACAGTTACCAGCAAATGCTCAGATTCATTTTCAGCCTGTGTACGACTGGCATATACGAAGCAAACCTGGCCATCGACAGGGCACCTGGCACTTCCGATGACTTTAATCACGGATGGCCGGATAAACCAGCCGGATAAAAATAATTCACAATTTCCACCCAGAGAGGACGGCGGCATTCCAAGCTGCCTAAACCCCGTCAAAATCTTTGCGTATGATTTGTATTTTTGAGCAGGCTTTCATATTAAGTCTGAGTTGATTGGGAAGATCAGTTCAGATCCATCGCAAGAGATACCAACAGGAGCTGCTCCCACTCCCCTTCCCTCCTCTCTCTGTAACAGCCTCCAGGGGAGGTGACTGTCGCCTCTCCCTTTGCAGACAGTGTACAGTAGCCATTCAGTCAGATAATGCTAATGAAAATGCATGTTAATAATTAGTTGTAGCCAAACAAATTTCTTTCCCAGAAAAGCATAACACCTTTAAAGCCCTATTTAAGCCCTAGGAGTCCCAGTGTAGATTGTTCTGTGCTCACTTGCACTATGGATGGGGAGCCTCAGCCAGTCATACAGAGCAAATTCTCCCTTTCTCGTGCACCCAGAATGCCGGCCAAGAGTTTTTCTTCAGCATCAAGCCTTCAGTGAGACAACTGCATCTATAATACTGCTGGGCCTGTGAGGGTTTAGATGCCATTTACAGAAAGGGTTAAAGCCCAAGCTGAAAGAAGTCTGTACGTGTCCACTACATTAGCTCACCTTCAATATCCTACAAGCAGAAGGCCACCACAGGGGACTATTTTTGGCTTTGCAATAGTCTTGCTGGACAAATTTCTCATCCACTGTCCCTCATTTTGCCCCCTCAGTAAAAACAGGCTTGTGGGAGTATTATGAAGCTTAATTGCTTCGAGATTCTCAAAGCTGGAATTCCCTAACACATTTTGTGCTGCTGAAGGTACCAGTAGTAATGACACCTTGGTCAGATCGCCTGTGAGGACTGACCCCAGGATCTCTGGATGTAAAAGCATGATCCTCTACTTTTTATGATGCAGCTCTATTATGTCAGAGCAGAAGACGATTCTAACCTCCACATGTGGTCTAGCTAGTAGAGGGAGGTTAGCCTGAGTTGCACTGGTCTAGATAGGGACCAGGAAATATACTGGTGGTGGAAACAAGCATTGTATGAATTAGGCGTGCATATGTATTTAAATAGCAATTTATGTGACTGCCCCCAATATGGTTGTAGAACTAAGTCTTCCTTAGTCAGTGCAGTGATGGATTCGTTGGAAAATGCGCCCTTTAGTTCAAAGTATAACTTCAGTACATGCATTAGAGGCCAATCAACGAAGGGTTACAACCATCCTTCGTACCTCAAGGGCTGGCGTCTTGGGCATCCTACAACCCAGGACAGATATCGCTGGGCTCGGTCTGCTGCAGCTGTGCTTGGAACAATGCTCTTTGGGTACAATCTGTTGAACTTCATCCTTGTCTCTGTTGGCCTCCCTCCTTTCTCCAGTTCAGAGGGCAGGTTGCATGGGGGCTGTGGTAATACAGCCAAATCCATTCTCTGATTTCTCAATTCAGTTGGAATGAAATACAGGAATATTTCAAGTAAAAGGGAACTGTCGAGCAGGGGAGGATAGAAAGGGCAGAAGAGGAGATTTTGGAATTGATTCAATGCCTGCACTTGAAACCAGGGGTTCAAGGCCAAACAACCTCTTTACGTGATGTTCAGTGCCATTGGAGACCATTTTAAGGGCATACACGTGACTGGAGCTTTGAATACCTGCTGACTTTACTGTAGTTATCCAAACTCTGGCTATGGAGATGAGCTGCCATCTCATACCTGGGGCTTGACCACTTAATAATGCTCAGGGTTAATCTTCAGTGGCTAAAACCAAAGCTAGACAGTTATTACAAAAAGTCATCCTTGGATATTCATTTAACTTTTTGAATACATTTGCATTTCCCCCTCACTTGCAGCCCCTTTTTGCATTGGTTTCCCAGCAATATCCTAACTAACAAGCCTGAATATGTGCAGAAACAGGGCATTTTGCGCAGCTATTAGATAATACTTCTGGAAAGCAAATTCTGAATTCACAAATGTGAGAATTGGTACCAGAAGCCTGATTCTAGAGAGAATCCAGTCACGGAGTAGAAACGATGATGAGCATGTTGTTAATGGCAAGCTTCCAACCAGGATTTACTCCCAAACGGTTTTTTGAAAGAAATTTTGTGGAAATTTTATAAACAAGACAGGACAGGTGACGTTAGTGCAATAAAAATCAACCAATCACAGTTATTCACCCAATGTTTGTTGAGACCCAAAGGTAATGTTTCTGGTTAAATGTGCAATCGCTGGTTTTGGATGGTAATCATATACCGTTTTGTCTAGCAAATGCACATAAGTTGCTTTTATCCAGGCACCTGTAGATTACTTGGCAATTACCACTGCTTGGGGAAACCCAGCTGGCTTGTACATTTTCCAGATGTTTAAATGTTCTCAGGCCCTTGGAAGCAAAGTGCTTTGCAAATTCCCCCAATCAGAGCACAGCAATTTGACTTTAATGCTGAAGAATCCAAAGGTATATGTACATTGGGTTGTGCGCACACTGGTGCAAAACCCTAGTGTGCACACTGCACTGGTGCAAACCCTCAGTGCATATACCCCGCACTAAACAAAAATTATTTGCACTGATGTGAATTACTCCTGCTTCAGTATGCCCTGAAGGCTATCATAGGTGGGCTATTTAATCTGTAGGGTGTTTTATTATGTTATTCTGTCTGAGGAGTAAGGCAAGAGAGAGCCTACCCCCACCACATAGATCAGTCCAGCACCTCACGTCCTATGCACGTGTGAAAAGTTGCAAACAACCTCTAAGCAAACCTGGCTGTCAGCTCTTCTTTGGTTGTCTGTTTGGTGTCAGGCCAGCGGGGCCTGTTTGCACTGCTTTGTTCTGGGGCAGGCAGATGGGGATAGGACAGGGGTAAGCCCTGGCTGCCTGACACATATTGCAGCTTACTCACTCCAGCGTGAAAAATGTCACTTGCTTTGGAGGGATTCCCCGCACAAACAAACACGCACACACACACACACACACACACACACACACACACACACACACACACAGCTGTTAATGAGATAGTTTGCCAGAGCCAGACAAATGCAGACAGGCACCGCTCCTGCTGCCGCCTGGGGGCCAGAGAGCAGGCAAACAGGGCGATGTGGCTCATGTGTGTGCCAAAAGCTTGGTTGGTGGCCTCTGTTTGTTTTTCAAAGAGCTTGTCAAGTTTGTTTACAAACGTCACCGCAGACATACGCTTAGGAGGGGGAGAGTAAGTTCTTTGTCTTGTCCCTCACACAAGCAGGTCACACGCTAGCACTATCCCAGGCCCAAAGTGCTCCCTGGAGCTGCAAGAGCTCCGGCCTCTTCATTCCGGGCAAAATTCACCTTCTGTGCAGAAAGTTTGCACAAAGGTCTATGTGCCACTTAGTTAGGCCCTCAAAATAGGCCTTGTGCAGGGTTAATTCCAACCTCGGAGCACGCCTTAAAAGTGCTCATCTTAGAAGAACCTGTCATCGGCTTCCAGATGAGCTGGATGTCAAACCCCATTTCCTACACAATCTTTACCCTCTTCTTCTTAAAGAGGAGCTTGTGCCACAGCTGCTGAAAAGAACACGTTACGGTGCAGCTCATTGCTGTGCAGAGAAACTAGCAAAAGGCCTGTGCACTACTTAAGATCTTTACTGAGGAGGAAATTGGCCTTGGCCCATTCCCCTGCACAAACGCGATTTCACCCTGGCATGTACACTTCTCTCTCTTCTCCAGGGTTCTGGGCTTTACAAAGAAGTGGAGACTGGAACCGTGATCACTTCTGGAGAAAAAGCACCACTAGGAATTGCTACCAGGAGATGCATGGCTTTTACCAACCCTGAAATGCTACTCTCGTGAAGAGAAGCAGAATTACACCAACAGGGTTTTACCTCTAATGTTAAGTGTATATTGAAGATTTAAGTAGCAATTAAGGTTGCTCTAAAAGATGGCAAAAAAAAACATGTTTATTTTCCACAGATGAAAAAGAAAGAAAGAAAAAAAGAGCAATTAGGAGAACAGACTGGGGGAAAATATTAAATGGATGTTTCTGCACAAAAAAACCCAGGCTGACAACATTTCTGCTTTGTAAGGGGGAAATTACTGTAACGCGCTGTTTACATAGCAGAAATCAGGGGAAATTATGCTGTCACACTGACATCTGTAGGAGAAGGACAATTTTAAAATTACACTGTTCAACACCTTTAATGATTTGTAACACAAGAGGTGTGGCTACTCCTATTAAATGTGTTGCCAAATCAATAAAAGGCATAATTGGAGTTGTTAGAGCAAATTATAGCACCACCGTTATGTTGCAATACAATGTTCCCTTGTAAACTGCTATTACGGGGAAAGCTGTATTTCTCTCTTATTTGGCTGTTTTGTAATGAGTTGGCATTTTGCTCCATAATAGTTCCACTTTCTTTTATGGAGCTTTCACTTTTACTTTCCTCCTTTGTGCAGCCTATAATTTCCCTTCCCTACCTCTCTGCCTGTTGACAACTGGTCTATACACCTTTGAAAACAGCCCTGAGGTTATAAGCTATATTATTTAACATTATTTGTATTCTCTTTCAGTCGGAAGGTGGGGAGAGGCTCAAGATTCACACATTTAGAACCCAAGATGGCTTTAGATTGGGCCTTTACCCTTCCCGGGGGAAGGAGGGTCGCAGAGGTGAAGGAGGAATGGGGAAGACACATGCACTCTTCATTTCGAAAGCCAGGTGCAAGGCTCCAGAAGCCCTTCAGCTTATTTATCTGGAGCACAGGGCATGGCCATTGGTGCTGTAGCCAGGCACCAAGTCTGCTCTGTGCTTAGCAGTAACACGCAAATATACTTGAACCACTGAAGTTACCATTTGCTGCCTCAGATCATGGTTGCCCAGAAAGGGCTACTGCACAGCTCCTGATAAAAAGGAGCTTGGTGCCACTCTGGCAAAAAGCAAGGCCAACAGACGTCAGCTCCTGGATACTTCTACTGATCCCATCCCATCCCATCCAAAGCCTTCGCTGGGCTACACAGCAGGGCTACCATCAAGCTGCAAGGTTGCTGCCTGGGTAGTAGTGTGCTAACACACATTCGGAGTTTTTTGATCTATCAGTTCAAAGGAATTTGAGAGATTTACCATTGGAAATCCCAGAAAAGTATCTCTTCAGTTCACAGTAAAAAAAAAAAAAAAAAAAAAAAAAAAAAAAAAAAGGGCGACTTGATCCTGTTATAGGCTTAACCTAATATGGCACAAGCCTGGCCCCATTTAAAGGAAAATCCTAGGGCTCTTATATTTGGAATATGTGCTGCTACAGACCTAGTAAAATGTACCACACAGACAGAAGCTAATGGAGAAACGGAGTTAAGCTTGCTAGCTTTCTCTCTCCCCTAGGGGAACTGGGGCGGGGGGTGACATTTAGTTCCGTTCACAGCAGAGCCAATGAGTGGCCTATGCTCTCCTCTGCCACCAGAGGTGACGGGCAGAGTAGAAACCCCTGGACAGATTTTAGAAAGACCCAAAAACTCCAGTTTGGAAAGGAGAATTTCAATTTCCCCTACCCATCTTAAGAGGCAACACACACACACACACACACACACACACACACACACACACACACACACACACACACACACAAAATATCCTCGTAAAGACAGGGCTGCAACCCTTTCTTTCCCTGAACCTTACAGGAGAAATCTCCTATCCCTTGAACTTTACATGTCAGCAGCATCAGGGTTGGTTTTGGCATAATCCCTGCCAGCCTCAACTCACAAGTTAATGGTGCACAGCAGCTGTCCATTAGACAGCATCTACCCAGCAGGTCTCTGCTAACTGCCAGGCGCTGATTTTCAAGGCAGGCACTGTGTGACAGAGAGGGGCGTATGCTGCTAGTATTATTGAAGTTATTTTAGGAACACGCACTGAAGCCATGAAATAGGCTGCAGTTAAATGCAGAATATTTAAATAAATAGGAATGTTACTTGAGCTACGTTACTATTAATAAAGCATTCTCTGCAGCCTACACGTTCAAACAGGAATAATCGTTTGATCAAGACTAAACTACGTAGGGCCATTTTGAAATTAAATATCAGGGGACGGGGGAAAAACAAGAAAAAGTTAAAGAGCTTGATTCTCCTACGAGAGTAATTGACCCAACAAGTGGCTTTATTACTAAAGCATGTGCTTAAATTCCCGTCCCAAACAGGAATATTTGCTTGAATCACGGCCTTAATCCTGCAGTTTGCTCTCCATGTCATGCCTACAGGTACATTAACATGCACAAGTCCTGCTTTTATGACATTCTTCAAGGACAAACTATTTAATTAGACCAATGGGGCTAAATAAATCTCAACTACTTTGTAGGACATGTGAGAGATCTATTAATTTGCAACCTTATAATATTTTATTATGAAACATGGCACCTGTACCAGCTTGTGCTGGTGCCAGGTCTTTTGTCAGAAAGTGTCTCAAACGGCTTTGTGGAAGGTAACTAACCACCATTATCCTCATTTAACAGATAAGGAAACTGAGGCACAGGGAGGACAAGTAACTTTTCCCCGTCTCATAATCAGAACTGGAAGGATCAATTATTCAAGAACGAATGAAAGGAATATACCTAATTGAGGACATATACATGCATGATCTTCACATCCCAGCACTAGCTATGAGTGATCTTGGTAGGTGTGAACAGGAAGCATACCCAATGAGTAAGTACTAATATTCAGATGTCCTGAAGTCTGTCCTCCTACCCCAACTAACTCCCAGACAGCAGTAGTGACTAGAATACATCTGTAGGAAAAAGAGCACCAGAAAAGTTATATTTCCTACAGAAGGAGTGACCTAAGAGAAGGAACATACAGGCTGTAAGATGTGCACCTACTTAGCTCAGCTCACACTCTGTTTATTTTAATTGAATATAGAGACATATTATTTTGTTTTCTGATCTAACGATGTCCTTAGTGGGATTAGACACCCGAAGAGTAAAGACGACCAGCTGATGCTCATACAGCCCCAGCCCCTCAGTGGACATTAAGACAGTGTAATTCCATTGACTTCAGTGTTGATTTGCACCAACCAAGGTTCTGGTCCACAGTGGTCACCATGAATGGGGATCAGAAGGTGTTGTGTGTCCCTTTCCGTACACAGCATATAACCCTTTTATTGGGAGGGGGAGAACAGGGAAGGAGGAAAAAAATATTGCAACTTGTCTCATGAAATTGCAGGAAAATGTTCTACCTACACGCAGCTGAAGTACACAACTATATTCAATAAAATAGATTATAAATTCCTCTCAAATTGGTAAGAAGGAAGTCAACACACACACCTCTAATGCAAGCTGATACCAGCCTTTACATAAGCTCAGCAGACCAACAGGTTTTTAGGGAGGGCCGGGGGAACAGAGTCGTTATAATCAGCACAGCATCCTCCAGGTTAGGTATAATGGCAAACAAACATCTGAAAAAAGTCTCAGTTTACATGTAATGTATTTTGCCACCGAGCAGTTTTGGTTTTGTTTCAGGTTTAAAAATCTGCCATAGATTTCAATATAGAAAAGGGCGGGGCGAGCACCCCAAACAAAAGTGATCCCCTTGTTTCATATCACACACCATAATGTGCACTCTCTTCTCGCTGGGCTTAACAGGCATAAGAATGCATTGCTCATAGCCCAAATGTAAAGCAGTTAATAAACAGGCTGTTAATGTGTCAGTCGACAGCAGCAGACACAAGGCAGAATGTCCTAGGCTTTCCCCCCTTAAACTCCCTACACACGCCTCATGATCCTAATTGCATCAAATCTTATCATTTTTATGGGATAAAAAGATTTCCATGGATGACAAAGGGTTACATTCTTAGCCTTGTTGATCCATCTAGTAAAATTAGATAAGAAAGAGATTTCCAGGCAATGCATTAAAGGAGGGGCAGGTGGAAAGGAGGATGGATAGAAAGAGAGAGGGGAAAAATCATTTACTGCAATTCTGTGGCTCACTCTTTGGTTCAAGAAAGAAAATGTAAATGTGATGCTCGTTTGGCCACAGGCAGCTGCTTCTATCAGCCACTGCAAACTGCGGCAGGACAAAGGGGTAACTCTGGTAAAAGGAAAGGTTAATAGCAAAGCAGAGGAAGGGGGGGGAAGCTCATCGAGATGTACAGCACGTCGCAGCCTCGACACTCGGTGATGGGTTCGAACTGGGAACTGACATGAGATATAGAAGTGCTCATTGAAAATAATTCAGAGTGACGGCCGCATTGGCCTGAAAATGGAGAAGGGCTGAATCACCAAGCACTTGGCAAATATGCAGGAACAGGGTTGCCAACTGCTCCTGATTATTTTCAGTAATAGTCTGGATTTTACTGACCACTCCTCTTCCACCCCCCGACCCACAAATCAAAGAAGTTGGAGATGTAGTCACTGAAGAGGGGAAATTATTGTGTCTGCATACGGGGAGATACACACAAAACACAGAGACAAACATGCAGCTCTATCAATATAATACAGCAATAAATGAAAATAAAAATAAATTTGGGCCTAGACCTGCAAACACTTATACGCACGCTTAAACTTTACTCATGTGAGTAATCTCATTGAAATCAATGGGACTACTTAAGTTCCTAAAATAAAGCATGTGGGTAAGTTTTGCAACATCAGAGCCTTATAAATTGTGTGTATATACACAATATATACATATGCACACATTTTACAGTACAGAAAACTTATATTTACTATCTCTGTTTTATATCTATTTTATATAAAAACAGATTGTGTGTATGTACCCTAACATGCATACACAATAATTACAAAAAAATTGTTGAGCTATTTAGCAAATCTTAGGGTGCTATGAAAAAGCAGGTCAGTAATAATGAGATTTCATTTCTGGTTAACAGAATTAAAGTTCTAAATTGGTTTAAAGCGTTGTAAATTGCCACTTCCAATTTCAGATGACACTTGTTTACATTGCTTACAATGTACCTATACACATATTTACACATTACATGCAACATACACCCACTATATATACGCACACACCATGTGCTTAGATTCACTGCTCTGTTTACTCTCTCACCACCAGATGAGATACATGTATTAAGGTTTTGCTGGAGTGGGTTTCAGATGGCAGCATTATATGCAAGTAGCAAATCTCTGTGGAATCCTGACTATTCCAATGGCTGAAAAATGCTCTAAACAAACCCCACTGTAACTTTTCCCATAGACCAGAGGGCCCATATATTGCAATAAAGCTGATCCAGGGGATAGACAATAAAAAAGTCACACTGGTTTACAGGACTGTCAGTCAGAACATGTCCATCTATCATGTGCTCATGAGTGAAAGAGAAATTGTATCTAGTTATTTATTTTATTGCCATGAATAAGCTTGGAGCAGTGTATATGGTGTTAATGGGAAGGTAAAAATAGATCCTTCCTCAGTTGCTAGTCTGGATGGTTGACATAGACCCTGTGATAGGAATTGTTAAAAAAAGAAAGAAAATCAGAAGCCATTAAAGCTGCCATGCTAAAGAAACAATGATGAAACCATAACAGCACTTTGTATTTAGATTGGATATCCATCTGCTTCTCCATCTCAGATCTCCCCCTACCATGCACTTGTATGCATCACCAGTATGTCCCTCACACCCTCCAATATGACCTCAACACTCAAATGCTTAGCAGGTTTACTGACTGGATATAATTCACAGTAGCAGTATAAACCACTCCTGAGGTGTCACCTGCTATGCTGGATCATCACCTCAACATACCAAGGTACAACAGTTCTGCAGCAAGGAAGCCTGTCACAGAATTACAAAGTCGCTTTCTTCTAACTCTGAGCAGGGAACTTTATACGACTAAGGAAAACTGTATTATCCTTAAAGCCACTGGGTTTCTCTCCCCCCACTTCCCTGCAGAATGCTGCTTAGAACATTCTCCAGCCTCTCACCTGCCTGGCTTCTTGATACAGCTTTAAAGAAACAGTGCACCTAACCTCTCATGGTATGCAAATCATATAGGCACCTGGGAAAGAGTGAGCAGCCTAACCCCGCACCCTAGGCCTGTACTCAAATCCAAATGCTATATTAAGCAGCAAATATTTTAACAATCAAACATGCTTAGGTTTCTGCTGGCATGGCCAGATTACTTGATTGTTCAATTAGCTAGTTACTAACTGAACTATATGAAAATGTGTCTTAAAGGTTATGGAATTACTGATTCTAGAACATTTAGTGAGGGACAAAATTTAGTGAGGGACAAACTGCAACAGACCCAGGTATCCCTACCTAGGTAGATCTATGGTTGAATAACTTGCCTGCAAATTAGAGAGGAAGGATGGCTTTGTGGTTAAGGCACTGGGCTGGGAGCTAGGACATCTGGGATCAGTTCCTGGCCTTCAATGTGATTCTTGGACAAGTCACTTAATCCGCACTTCAGTTTCTCCATCTATAATATTTTACTCCCTGTCTCCCACTCTTGTCTGTCTTATCTATTTAGATTGGTAACTCTTTGTGGCAAGACAGTTTTTTACTACCTATTTGCACAATATTTAGCACTGTTGGGACCCTGGTATAATAAAAGTATTAATGATGGACATTTCATGAAAGCAGGCTCTTCTGTGAGATTGGTTTTCTCCTGGTATTCTAGCCCAGTGGCAAAGTCTCATGACTAAAGAGTATTTCCACTTCCAAGCAAACAAATTAGAGGTAAGAAAAAAGTATGTAATTCAGTGTACTATCTTTATATCCTTCAAAAGCAGAGATGGACCCAGACTGCAACTTATGGACTCAGAGCTAGATCCAGAGCTGAATTCCCAATGAGTTCAGATCTGCTAGTTTTGTTCAGAGCTATCTCTGAACTCAAAGCCTTTTTTGAAGTAGTTGGAGTATTAGGCAAAACGTTCTCTTTCCATGAAACCATTCAAATTCTCCTTACGTGAGATCTACAGACTGGAATGTTGTGGCTCCAACTCATACTCCTCCCCCAACAATGTGGTTTGGTCCTTATAAATATTTTCCCTCACCACAATGCTTCACAATAGCTGACAGTGTTTTGGATGCAATTAATACAGCACCTGCCATGTTAGGCTTTTCCTTCCCTCCTTTGTCATTTTAAAGTGGCCATTGTGAGGGCTTTTCTGAAATTACGTAAAGCCCCACTGGGTAGATGAGGGCACATGGTATTTATAATCCCACTGTTGAAACACCTACTAATTTCACATAAATCTATGGCGGGTTAATCATGCCTGCATTTTCAATCCATTTTTATGAGGTCAGAACTGTTGGTCCAGGCCACTTCCCACAGCAGGGGCCTGGTTGACTAAATAATGCTGCAAAACAGTAACAGGGGACTCAACAAAACAATAGTGGATGTTGATAGTGGACATAATTCTGCTTCCACTGGTGTCAATGACAAATTCCCATCAGGCCCAGTAAGAGCAGTAACGCATCAGTGCACTTGCAGCAGAGAGCTGCGAACATGGAAGAAATTGGTTCCTGCTGCCACACCAACAAAAGGTGGAGCAATAACAGGTTTAAACAACCTTGCTATTTGTTTTAGCCCTTTTCTTTAGTTTCAAAAGCACAATATTGCTGTTTAGGATTTGTCTGATCTGCAGAAAGACCCATCAAAATGAATGACTAAGTTATATAATATAATAATACTAATACTAATACCTAGCTCTTACATAGTGCTTTTCATTAGTAGATCTTAAAAGCAATCAGTATCATTTTAAGCCAGTCTCATGATTTTTAGAGGCCCTGAGTCATGTTTTGGAAATCTGGGGTTGACAAAACTGTGAAGTTCAGGTCACAGGAGCACCAAAGCACCTCACCACCACACCTAGCAGGACATTGGAGAAATGTACAGTTGAGAGGAGAGCATTTTATATCCAGACTCAGCTGACTGCCCTTTTAGGAATCTCTTCATGAAGCTTTATTTGTAAGGAATTCTGGTTGAATAAATAACTTGGTAGTAGCATGGGTTAATACGCAAGACTTTCGCAGGTCTGGGACTGAACGGGGAGTCAGGACACCTGAGTTTTCTGACTGCCTCTGCCACGCTGTGTTAGCGTAACCTTGTGCAGATCACTGAGCCTGTGCACCATTCACCCCTCTTTGTAATGGGTATATTGACACTTGCCCAACTCAGCGCAGTGTTATGATGCTTAACAGTTAACTCATTCAGGTTTGCGAAGTGAGCAGGTCTTGGTTTAAGAGGATCTACTTAATGCCCAAAGAGAATTCCAAACTCAGGATGGTTCTGATGAAGAAGAATTAGCCAAGAGAGAACAAAAATAAATTGTACTAAGAGTAATAATGGAAGGAAATGGTAGCCTGTGACCACGAAGTACAATGCAACATATCGATGGCATATGCTGATACCTCCATTTCTGCAAATTAAATTCCTGAGGATTATGAGAACCAAAATTGTTTTAAAGATCTAATTTACTTTTCCCCAGGAATGCAGTTGGTTTTACCTTTACATCACACGCTACTTGGATAAGGAAAGGTCACACAGTTACATTTTTCGTCTAGTCACTTTCACTTTCCAGTTTTCATTAGCACAGGGGTACATCTTCCTGAATTAAAATACATTTTACAAACTATCCTATTCATAAAAAACCATTGTAAAACCATAATTTCTAATCACAGCTATGTTTGGGAGGTAAACTAAACTGACAGCATCACTTTAAGAAAATTAAAAGGAATACTGACAATAATTTGAGGAGGTATATATGCATCTATCCCCTATGGTGTTTCTGAAAATTACATGATTTTGAAATAAAGCATAATTAATTAAACCTGATATATGTATTATTCTGGAAACAAAACAATTCTATGAAGAGTCTAAAATATTCACCAAGACAAGTAAAAATTCCTCTAGTACAGGCAGGAAGATGAAACAGCACTGCCCCCGAGTTGCCTGGATATTTTCTACACTGTTACTTGGCTGCAGTATGCACTTATCAGCTAGCTAACAACCATCTGTTTAGACCTCAGTTCTCCATCCTATTCAGTTCACATTTCCAAGCACTGAAATTAAAATATTGACAGAAAATTTCTGCAGGGAAAAGGAAAAGTGAATAGGGGAGTTGAAGCTGTTAAAGGTTTTTTGGCATTAAAGTTTCTGCGAGTGCCCTGCCAATTAAAATTCTATTTATTTCACATTTCTGAAATATAAAATATTAAAATTGAAGAAAAATATGACCAAGGATGTAATTTCTTCTACAGAGGTATGAAAACGTTAGCAGCAGACGATACAGAGCAGTAGTTTTTGGAATAGCAGTTCCCCTAGGCAGTATCATACTTGTGTCAAGGAACTGGATTTTGCTAGAAGTCAAGGAAGAAATGTCTTGTGAGATGCGGCTAGGACATCAGAGTAGAACTCCCCGCAATATGCGTCTGGAATGTCAGATGAAAAAGGTCTTCACTTAACCTGCTGGGCCTTTGGCATATATAATCGGAGTCAGTTAGAGCCTGATGCAAAGCCTGATGAAGTCTTTCCATTGTCTTTAATAGGCTTTGGATCACACCTTCAATGCATGTACTCTCTATAGGCACATGTTACATAGATGTGCTGTATGCTCTATCTTTCTCAAGTGCATCACACTCGCTGCACCACAAATGGTGCATCCAGATTCAAGCTTCCCCAAAGCTTAGGGTGGGGTTTGGATCTGGGGTTTCAGTTCAGGTCCATTTTTGCATTTACAAAAATACTTTAGGGCATTTTAGCCAATTGGGAAAGGCAGTTGCCATAGCCCAGCAAAGATAGGCCTGAACCAAAACACTGGACTCAACACCTCCAAGTCACTGGGAATTTCCCAGGATGAATCTATAGATGCACCTTGGGCCCCATCTTAGTGCCATGGGGAAAAGTTGAAGCAGAACATTTGACTGATTAGCAACACATTAATAAGTGACTGCAACTATAGGTATTGGAAGCTGGCATGCATAAGTGACTGCACATGCACGTTACCAGTTTGGCCATGTTTGTTTTTCTGTGGTACAAAAAGGCTGCAATCCCTGGTACATTCCATCTAAAAACTGGCAACCTTTTATTTAACCCCTTCACTTTTGCTTCACAAGAATCTTTTAAATCGTCACTTTTAGGATAGGCCCATTCACCTGCGCTGAGCATTCTCCACTGGGCCAGCAGAACGGGCATATTGGAGACACTCTCTGTAAGTTAGGCAAGAGTAAAAGCATAAGAGATATGGGAGAAAAAAGTTCACTTGAAATTAAACCTCTAAATGACAGGCACTCAAGGAAGAGAGATTACCATATGCACCATATGGGCTCAGAAACAGAAGAGATTGAACTGAGGGTGACCCATGCAAACATTTGATAGGATTGTCCGTAAGATTCCTCACTGGACCTAGCCAGGGTGTGATGGGAGAGGAAAAACTCTCACCTGGCTGTCATTGATAACAGGACCAGCTTCTGCCCATCATGGGCAGTAGAGACAACCCGCAACTCCCTCTCGAGACAAGTTTGCAAAAGCACTTTTATTGCATTTATATCATTCTGCTTCCCTTATGTTGCTTATTTGATGGAATATTTTTCCTCCTGGCAAAAAAGTCAGGGGAGGAGGAGGGGAAAAATCAGTGCCTGGTTCTAAGCAAAATTAGGTCAAAGGCAGGTTCTCCATCACCCCAGCCACACTGCAGTACAAGTCCTAGCACAGTGCCTGCTAGGGCGATGGATATCTTCAAGCCTTACAAATTCTCAGCCTTCCCCACAGCGGGCAATGCATCTGAGGCCAACTCTATCCCCAGGAACCCCTGAAATGCACAGCAAGCCAAAGCACCACCAGGTAAGAACTCAGCTGTGTTCATACCAGTACATGAGCGTGTGAACCCACCATCCTTCCTGTTGCACTCAGCCCCAATGGCAATGCTATTCCTACCAAAGAGCATTCAATAAGGACAGCCTGGAAAGCTTTACACTTGCCTACTTTATGCAGAGAACAGCCCTGCATTCACCCTCTCCTTCATGTGCTTCAGGCCTGTTATCTTCCATGAAGATTATTGTTCCTATTGCAGATGTTTAAAGAGAGAGACACATGGTCTAGTGGCTGAGAACAGATTTGGAAGCTAGACATTTTTAGGAATACAGAACAAGTCAATCCACCTCAGCGGCCCCACCTGTACACCAGAGACAATATTTCCATGTTAGATTTAGAGAATATCTTTCATTCACTCTAAAAATGCTAAATATTATTAAGGCAACTCCCTGAAGAGAAATACATCCAGGAAATACACAGAAAAGCATTTTAAAACTCTGCTTTCCATTTTTATCTCTGCATTGCATTTTTCCATTAAAAAAATGCATAAGAATTATATTGGCTTGCTATAATCTACTGTAACACACTACGTATTTACCCAGTGCATCTCACTACCACACAGGGCCTGTGCGAAACAGATTTCCTCTACCTCTTAAAAGCCAATAATAAATAACGTCCTAATCCAACAAAGCATTTAAGCACCTGCGTAGTCCCATTGGCTTCAATTCAGGCAATTGAAGTTAAGCACCTGGTAAAATGCCTTCCTGGACTGGAGCCTGAATGTGCTGTTCTAAGGACCCAGCAGAAATAATTTTTCCTAGCTGACCAGGGTTATACATGGGTCAGTTCCCATGAGACAAGTTACCTCCTAAAAAGCCTGCTGCTCCCAGGAAACCTTCCAGCTTTAGTGACTATCCCCTTAGCTTCTTTGGTGACCTATTTTGAACTATATTGGACCCATGAGTATCTCATATCATAAGCTCTCTTGGCCTAATCTTGGGAAGTGGTCATGACCAGGAAGTTCTGAGCATCCTAGACTCTCGGGGGAGTTGAAGGAGCTCGTGACCGACCAGGAGGTGCTCAGCATCTCACAGGAAGTAGCTCTTTGAATTCTTACTTGTTTGCCACTTCTCATTCTCTGTGCAGCAACGTGCATGCTTACAGCGTGCTACGGAATGAAATAAATAATAAAGCAGCTGGCATAATTACCTGCCGTATGACTTATTTTATGCAATTCAGATTTAACAATGATACTACATAAGCAATTGTTGAACATTTGCATGTGTGAACACACACCCTTCCTGCACACAAAATGTACAGCTTAATGTATTACATGGACAGCAGATGTTTTAAACCAAGACACTTACTGTAGGAGGATTAGTTTATCATCGTCTATAGATATCTATCATCTGGGGCTCTATATAGTAAACTACAAAACCATACTTGTCCCCTTGCTATAGAATTTATAGGTAAAAGTTAGATCTCAATTCTTCAAACTTCTTCAGCCTTCTAATCTCAATTTACATTATATTTTTTGAAAAATATTTTGCCCTAGGTCGCTTGTGGGCCTTTTAAAGAAAAATTAAATTCCTATTACCTCCTAGATCAATACTCAGATACATAGAACCATTAGATCAGGGCTGCCCCAGATCAGTACATGATGGCCCTAGATCTGTACCTTCCATAAAAGGAGGACGGTGGGAGCAGGAGGAGGTTGGGGGGGGAAGCAGACTTTGACTGCAGACAGTATTGCTTCCAGTCCTCACAGCAATGCGACTGGGGTCCGAGACCACTTAATACAGACAGCTGTAAATTGAGTGACAGTGGAGAGTGGGATACCACCATGATCAGTTTATTTCTCTGCATTCATTATTTGCCCAGATCATCCCTCACTAAACACACTTGACTTTGCAAGCCGCCTGGCATCCCGGCTTCCCTCATATTTTTGGTCTTTAGATTTTTTCCCTTGCTGATGCTCAATGCACTTTTCAAAATTTTTGCATAAGGAATTTTCCCCATTTTCCATTTTGGAGGCTTTAATGAATATCAATATTGTGATGGCTTCCCCTTCCTGACACACACACACACACTCTCTCTCTCTCTCTCTCTCTCTCCCTCCAATCTCTCCTTCCACCCCACTCAAATTTTTCCCACCAGATTTTGGTCTCCTCTCTGCAGGCCAACACCTAGAAGTGTAGCAACCAGAGAGCATTACGTGCATCTCTCTCTTCTGCATAGTCCAGCTATCTGACATTGAGTGGACTGGGAGGGAGGACGGGGGGAGAGGGAGTAACTGACTTGCCATTATCTCTGCTCTCTTTGCACCTCCTTTTCAGTCTCTCTCTCTTCCACCCCCTTACGAGCTTTGCTCCCGCCTATGAAAAATCAGCAAATAAAAAGTTACATTAACCCCACCCTGACCTCTCCGACATAATACACTGCGGGCTGATGGGCTGCCTTTGGAGCTTCGTTGAAAAGCTGTCATTCTTCGGCATCCCAAGTATAGCCTAGGGAGCATTTACTGGATAATTAATATATTAAATGCATGAAAAATAGTTACACAGGGTCCCTCTCCCTTCACGTTCTTCTCTGTCCCCCTCAGCTTGATCTCTTTCCAAGGAAAGGGGGAGGGATTAATAAATAGATACAGCCTGCGCACCATCAATATAAAAGCATCCCCTGAATAGCCATCATAAAAACTGTTCATAATTTTATAGCTTCATTCGTGCTGGAGCACCATAAAGGCAGGCCATATTTTTTACACTCAGGATGCCTCATAAAAAAAAAACCAAGGGATGGGGGGGGGGAAAGAGAGAGAGAAAGAAAGAGGGAAGGAAAGTTGGCATCGTAGAGGTAGACAAATGGCATAGCAGCAGCTCACCTGAAGGCGAAACAATCGGAGAGAAAGGTGTACGTTTGTCCTCTCTGACCTGAGAGGGTTTGAATCCTGATGAGGCCATCAGAATAATTATTAATTGCGAAGTCTTTATCTTTTTTTTTTTTTTTTGCTGACTGCATATTTGCCTTTTACAAGGATGATGGAAGGCTAGTAAAGCAGCCCCTCATCCTAGAACCATGTCCTTCACCTTTTTAAGGGACTCGCATCCTTTTTGTCTATGTCATTTCCCCCTTAACCTCCCTCCCCCAGCCCTGAATGCAAAATTCATGGACTGAAGCATGGATTAACAAATAAATTAAAATGAAGGCAAATGGATGGCAATAAAAATAATAATAATAGAAAAAAAGGAAGGCCTCACCTTCACAAGACAGAGGCTGAGAATTATAACAAACTGGCTCATTTATTTCCCTGATGCCTGCTCTCCTGGTTGGGGAGGTGGGGTTTTTAAAGCATTTTATCCTTTATTTCCTGTAATATATTTGGACAAGGCAGCTGTAAATCTGAGTAGAGAGGAGACATCAAGGTGTAGCAGGGAGAGATGGGGGAAGGATGTTGTGTTCATTTGTGGATACAGCCTGTAAGCTGTTGCGAACCCAGAATTTTGAGCCCCCATCTCTCCATAACACAAGTTTGCCAGGCTGTCTACCTCTGTGCAGCTGTCTCAGTTACTGGGGGACTTGTAGGCGATTAAAGCACAGGATTATTTTAAAGAGGGGATGTGCACAACAGCAGAGGTCTCCCTTCAAAATGTACCAACTGCCTTGGATAAACTAAACAATGTTGCCTCTGTGCACCTACCGCATTCTCTAGGTATCCCCTAAAGCAAACAGAGCGGATGCTACAAACGTTCATTATCTAAGGCAAAGCTAGCAAATTGAAGGGACATCAATCACTTTATGCAGCATCAGCATACCAGTTTGGTGACTACTGGGTTGCAATTCCTTTTTTCTTCAATCTCAGGATCCAGGTCCTAACCAGAGCTGAGCTGTGGTGAATTTTCCCTCGCTGGACATTTTAAAAATCGAGATAGGACGTTTTTCTAAAAAGATGTGCTCTAGTTCAAACAGGAATTAATTCAAGGAAATCTTATGTTCTGTGTTATGGACAATGTCAGACTAAATAAATCCCTTCTAGCCAATCTATGAATCCAGTCAAAAATAGGTAATCCTCACCACCAATCCCCCTGGGAAAATAGAAATGAAAAATGAAAACAATTGGTTTTTTAATTTTCAGCAGATAATGTCCAAATTTTGTCAAAAACCCAAAAATTCTTTGGTTGCTGAAAAGTGAAGATTTTCTGCTAAGAACTGCTGAAAAATGTTCAGTTTTGGCCCAAAACTTTCAGTTTTCTGTTGAAAAGAATAAAACAAATTAAAAAACTCAGGGAAAGCAGACACTTTTGTGAAAATGTTTGTTTAATCAAGAATCCAATTTTCAGTAAAAAAAATTAAAATAAAAAAATCAGCGGGAAATTTTTGACCAGCCTTAGTCACAATACCAGTCTCTCACCGGAATCTCCAAGCTACAGCTCCTGCATAAACAGGGCTTGTTTGCAATTCATCAGACCCAATTTCTAGAGTATGTTAAATGCTCCCACTTCCTGTGAAGCTACAAAGAGGGCCCGAAGAGCAGGGGAGGTTTAATGCGTATGTGAGGATGTTCTAAATGCATTTGCCAGCTAGTTACATGTCTAGAAAACATTGTGGATCTAGACAAAAATTAGCCCAGTTTCAAATCAGAGAGCGAATATAGTTATACTGAAATATTTACAACACAGTAAATAGGTATAGCCAATAAAGGTTCTATATATGGGCAAATGGTGTAGTTTCATAGGATCTTTGTTTGCTAAGTAAATATGGTTCATTTTACACACAAAAAGATTCTCTATCTAAACCACACACATTGTTTACCCCAATTCAGCAAGATACATAAGCATGTGAGTAGTCCCAGTGAAGTCAATGGGACTATTCATGAGCTGTGAACATGACTTTTAGTACATGTTGTGAGCGTGCATGCACACACACACGTATTCAGTGAGAGGTCATGCTCATGTGCAGACACGCACACCAATAGCTAGAGGAGAAATTTGTGTTTCCGATGGAAGAATAATCCTTCCGACTTCATTATTTTTATGTTTAGCTAATTTAGGGGTGGAGAAAAGTTGGGTATCAATATGCCTGGCTCTAACCAGATATATTGTGTATGCCTCCCCCTCTCAGCGCTCACATGGGTCCTGACCTGTGGCTCCACTACCGTTCCAGTGCTGAGCCTTCCTTGAGCTGAGCATGCCATTGCTGCCAAACTGTGGATTTAGCACAAATGAGGACTAGGAGACCCAAAGTCATTTCCACTATTGACCTAAAGCAAGTGAGCAGAGACTCAAGCCACTGGGGCCACCCAGGTTACCTTTCCACCATATCCCAAGTTAGAGTGAGAGTTGCTGTCCGTGGTGCTGAAACAGTTTAGCAGGATGGTCCAATATTCTCTATAATGTGATGTTAACTTTTCATTCCTCTCACACTCTCCCAGAAGTTTGAAATACAAGTTTTCTGCCCTTTCCAATTTTGTCCTTCTCCTTCAGGGCAAATATCAGTTTATTCCCTGCCCCCCCACTGTGTTCCTGATGGGGCTGAAATTAACGAGACTGTCTCTCCTTAGCGTGCAAGCACCAGCTCTTGTGCCTTCACAGCTCCAGTGGCAATGTTAGTTATCCTCTGCTACAGAGACCACAGGGGGCATCAACAACATTGATTTTGCAGGACCTGCAAAAATATCCAGCTGTTGCTTCTTTTACTTTATCAAAGGCCAAGGGGATATTTTCTCACGCCAGCTGGAGAGCATTGCCCAATAGATAGTTTGGAGGTACCATATGGTCTGTCAAATTCATGCATTGGGTTAACTGATGGTAGGTCACATTCTGCTGAGGTTCACCAATGTAGGTTCAGACCAACTCCATCAGCCTCAATGCTCTGAATAGAGAGTGACTCCACTGATTTCAGTGAAATGACTTGGGATTTATACCCATGAAATTCAGAGCAGAATTTGGCTAAATACTTATGCATCCCGCACATGGATGGGGAATATAAACCACTTCCTAATTAGTGTGCCCCTCATGTTGTATTAGATCATCACTTTACAGGGTGCTTCTTAGTGTTGGAAAGTAGCAATTAAATATCTGAGCCAGAACTAAAAAACACCCACCCACCACAGTCCAACAGTCAACAGCCAAACAATGCCAGGGTGCTAACAATTCCAAGAAGCACGAATACAGCTACTGAATTAAGAGCTGTCATTGACGGGCATGCGCAGGGTGGGGAAATAAATGCAAGACTGCCTGCAAAGCAATGTACAGGGCTCTCTCATTTGTCTCTTTCATGTTTATTCATGGAGAACTATGACAGAGGGATACGACTCCATTCTGAAGTTGTCAGCATGTGACCTAAGAGTAAGAATTAGTGAGCCCCACACAACAAAGAGACATACTGTGCCTGCCTACCATTGTCAATAATATTAATGCAGGCCCCAGACATGAATAAAGCTTCCTGAAGAAGGAAAGAAAATGTGATGGTGGAGAGGGGCAAGGGTGAACTAAGGTATTAAATGGAAGAAACCCACTAAGCAATTCCGAGCTTAGTCATACTGAATCATTTATGGGGCGTATTTCCACAGCGGCACTTGAAATACTTCTCAAGCGTACAAATCCCATCAACAAAGAGGAGAATTTGTGTGCTTTGCTTTCAAGTTACATTTGAAAACCTGGAGAGTCAAAGATTTAATTTGAGAGGAAGCATCTCCAACGGTCTCTGCCTCCATCCTCTGTTCTCCTCACCCTCATCTCTCCCATTGGGCCACCTGTTCTGCTTCAGGCAATAGGCCCATTTTCTAACTGAGGGGGTCAGGGAGACATACAAATTCCATAATTGTCCATTACTGGCATTCTTGAAATCAGGCAGCTGGCAACTGGCCCCTGTGGTGTCAGGATACTGGTCTAGAGGGGTGCCCGGTCGGATGGGGTACATTATGTCCCTGTTGTGACTCTGTCAAGTACGAGTCACTGAAGCTGCTGAGTCAGCCAGAGGAGTTGCTAGAGTGTGACACAAGACACTTCCTAAAAGCAAAACGTGTTCCATCAGCAGCATTCCCAGCTCCTGGTGGGCTAGGAACGAGGACTTGAACTCCTAGCCTACAGCCGTCTCCCCTGCCCATGTCTGACCAAGCCTGGTTGACTAACATCATAGTTTTTAATACATTTTAATTCATTGTCTGTTTCTGGAAAATGGTAGTTACTTAGAAAGGGGAAAAGAGGAAACAATGACCTTCTGCCATCACAGCTTCCAGGACACTGAGCTCTTCTTATGGCATGTTTCACCTGCACTTTATAAACTAGGGGGCTGGTTCTGCACCTGGCTTCTGGTCAGCAAAGGGGGTTTCCTGGCACAGAGCCAGTTGAAGAATGGGGGACAGTCTCAATGATCCTGTGGGGAAGGCCGGTAATTCACCATCTGTACAAGGTGTGTAAGTGACACCTGGAGAGGGTAAATGGTGCACCAAGTTATACAGGATGCGCCTACACTGCACACTGAGCCTGGGCTCTGACTCAGGTTTGAGCCAATAACTCCCATCCACACATACAGAAATAGTTTGATTTGGATTACAAGCACTCAGGACTCAGGTCCATGGACTCTGCTGGAGGACGGGTCAGAGCCTGAGTCCCATTGTGTCATTTTTCAATGTGGACAGAGCTCAAGCCACAGAGCAGAGTCAGAAGCTCTGCGTAGCGCAGCATAGAGGCATTAGCATGGCTGAGAGATCCAGGTCCAGCAACTGTATGCCCAAGTTTATGGTGCAGTGTGGATGCTCAAGCCCAGGTCCCACAGACCCTGCAGTGTAGATATACCCGCAGGCAACAGGTGGTAGAGAAGTAGATGCAGAGATAGGACTCCTGGGGTCCCTTTTCAGATTTAGCCACCAAGACACATTCCCCGATTTATACCAATGGTTACAGAGAGGGGAAAAAAAGATTTTCTCTGAGAAGCAAAGGGTGCCGCTTGCGAGTTTCCCTATTTGCCTCCCTCTACCCCAGAAAAGCCTGATAATTAATCCAATTGATCCTAGATACAAACTGCACTAGAACTTCGTCTTCAAAATCTTCCTCTTGCTTAGATCTAAGGGCTCAAGCCTGCACCCAATGGGAGCATGGCCATGTTGGCTCCGACCCTAAAGGAGGATCTTCCCTCCCCTCAACACGCCATTAGCACTGAGAGCAGCTTAGCACATGGGGGAGAAAAACGAGCATTTTCCTAGCGTGCCACCTGCCCACAGCAGGCTTGTGCCTCAAGTCATGTTATCCTGGCTATAGTGTTTTCTCAGCAAGAAGCACAATAAATAGCCACATGCAGATTCTAGTTCTGTTCGCAATCTGTGCCCATTATAAAATTAACACGTGTTTCCCCCCAATAGCTTTTCATTTTAAAAAAAGCTACAACTAATATAGTCTGAGTACAACAATACACACCCACACCCCAGCAAAATAGAAACCACACACACACACACACACACACACCATTCTTGCAATATCAACGTAACCTGCTCTGACTCTAGCCCCTTTTATGGATTAGGCTCCCAAGCTGGTTTTTCCTTTTACATTTTAAAAAGCTTTCACATGTGGCCTGACCAAAGTTCAGGTAAATTACTGAAAAAGCACTGACTAATTTAAAAAAATATTTAAGAAACTCCAAGTTCGCTGCCTCTTTTACTATCCTCTGCTCCATAATTACATTGCACTGCCTGATATTTTCATGGAACATTAACCGAAGTCAGGTGACTGCCCCCTTACAGTCTACGCCTATCCGTTACCCATAAGACCCCCATGGACCTTGACATTATTAATAGTCCTATTCATTAAGTATTACTCTTGTAGAATGAGTAGCATAATATTGGCCTGGAGATAGGAACAGGCAGAAGGAATACGTCAAATTAATTTTCCGCAGCAAACGCCCCGATTCTGTAAATGACATTCTATACTGTTAGCATTTTAAATGTGACACAAATGGCAGGAGATACAATTTGAAAGCAAAATAGTGGAAGACATGGCTCAGGGTGTAATGTGCTGCATAAAAATCCAATAACATCAGTTACATGAAGGAAGGGAATGAACCAACCCAGGGAGGGTTTCAATTTGCATTTGTTTAAAAATGGCAGGTAGAGGGAGCAAGTGGGAAGACTGCAATTTGGAGATCGTATTTTTCCCTCCTTTGGGCAGCCGGGGGGAGGTAGAGAAGAGAATGAAGCTACTGGAGGCTCACTCCATTCAGAGGCCCCAATAGCGAATTCTTCTCTTTCTACCAGTATAAACTGGAACTGCACAAGGCTGCCCTCTGCATTTTAAAGTCCAGCTAAGGGTGGCCCAAGGAAAGAATTTGCCTGATGGCCCATCTTAAAGGGCCAGTGAAACATCCAAGGGGGGGATGAGCAAGTTGTGCTTGCTGGCGTTTCAACCCTACTTGTATGAAGCACATTCAGGCTGTTTGTCTTGAACTCCAGCCCTCATTAGGCGAGACACTGAGAAAAGACTCAATAGAATGAAGGGGGAAAAACAGCAGAGAAAGGGCAGAGTGAATGATAGAAAAAGACTGCGGATGAAGGGAGAAGGTAACGCTGTATCCCATTTACCATATCTCAAAGAACTAGCTCTGACCCACGCCCCTTAGTTTAAAACAAACAAACAAACAAAACAAAACCAAACCTCTCACACCATAGTTTTGTGCTTGTTCAAACCCAGACCTTGGGGTGAACTCTGTGAGAAGGCCCCTGGGCTAAGCCAACACTTCAAATGTAAAACCAGTGTGTTTGATACCCAGAACTGAATCCAAAAGTTATGACTTCAGCCCATCTTGAGTACATAGGGGCAGTCACCTGTGGCAGATGCAGAGAGTTTGCCCAGCTTCATATTTCCAGGACATTCTACACTGAATATTTCTTCTCTCTCTTTTTGCTTTTTGTTTTCTTTTTTACCAAGGTCCACGTTATAGACCAAGAGACGGGGGAGCTCTGGTCAAGATAAGAAAACGCAACGCCAGAGACCCATAGGTCTTACACAGGTTGAAGCAATACAAGGTGTTTTCTTTATTAACAGCATGAAAGACTGCCTATCGAACATGGAGTAAATACACCTGATTTCCCCAGAAAGTGCATCATGGCGGTATCCTGGGGGAGAATCCTATCATTTAATCAAAGAAAAATGTCCAATCCAATAATCTACAATTACATATTTTATGGCCTAATTTACCTAGAGGTGTTTGTTTAGAAAAATGTTTCTATCAATAGGAACCTGTTGAGAGGAGGGTCAATCAGTTTCTTGGTCCTTGGAAGAATTGCTTATGTTTGAAGAGATTTTATTAGTATTTGCAGCAGTATATGCTTATAGCAAGTGTCTCCAGGATTCTCCTTAAAACTTTCTGAGGCTATGCCATATCTAAAGCTGCCCAAGGGAAAGATCTGCAGTATCACAGATGGTTTCTGGGCAAGAAGAATAATTTAGTGTATACCACTTATCGCTAAAAATCTCCACCCCCAATGAGTGTGTGAGAAATACACATCAATGCAGTAAAATCGCTGGCATATTACATTGCCCACTATAGCTTGCCCCTGCCAGGAGAGGACTGATATTCTTGCTTCAAAAGTGCAGGCCCTTATATGAACTAGAGGAGACTCTCTAATGGCTGTTAACAGCAGATGTATCATAGAATAGAATATCAGGGTTATGAGGGACCTCAGGAGGTCATCTAGTCCAACCCCCTGCTCAAAGCAGGACCAACTGCCGGACAGATTTTTGCCCTGGATCTCTAAATAGCCCCCTCAAGGACTGAACTCACAACCCTGGGTTTTAACAGGCCAATGCTCAAACCACTGAGCTATCCCTTCCCCCATAAGTTATCAGAAGAGGCCATGTCAGCCAAGGTACAAGAAAGAAGACAACATGAGAAGGCCAAGCTGGGATGAGGGAACCCTGGGCCAGAAAATAGATGGAGAAGTCAGACACGATTCAGGTAACTGCACAGGGGACAATGGTCTGGTTGGGTCTGTTGATTTCTGTGGTCACTTTAGCTTTGTGGAATAGGTTTAAGTGACTCCTGCCGGTGGAACATAAGCAAGCTTCTCCCCAAGGGATAGCCCTGGTGCAGCGATTTACCGTGATGGCTGCAAGTGCCATTACAGCACCCTTTTTGCCTCCCTCTCCACGAGGCCCCAAATCCCCTCCCCAACCTTCTTTTCCAAGTTTGTTCTGCTGTTTGGCAGAAACCCCAACACTGCTCAGCCATCTCACGAAAGGAGAGGTTCCTTACTTTGTACAGCAACGAGTTTGAGATGTGGCACAGCCCATGGGTGCTCCACATCAGGGTGGGAGCGTGTCCATGCACTCTTGATCAGAGATTTTCATCAGCAGCGTCTGCAGGGCCACTCTTGTGCCCTAGAACCCTCAAGCTCAGGTCTGAGGCTATACAGTGTCGGCGAAGGGGCAGGCACGGACCTGAAGGCACTGCTGATGAAAATCTGCAGTCAGGAGTGCATGGCTGTGCGCACGTGGAAAGCCCCCAGGGATACTACTCGAAGCAGCAGCCTGTTTCACACACTTGGCGGTAGCTTTGAACACGAAGATGATTGTACCACCCATCCTTTCTCCAAGCAGTATTATCTCCTCCTTTCCTATTCATGCACCCTTGCAACGCATCACGTACTTTTGCAATGCATTGAGTGGTTCACACAGTGGATGTGAGCAAATATTTGAACACTGTTCTAGTCAAATCAACAAGACTTTAAAGAGGATGAGAGAACATGTGTCTGAGAATAATTCCCATATAACACCATAGAGTTAATCCCTCACACACACCCCTCCCAACCCATATTGAAAATCATTTCTCCAGTCAAAACAATCTCTCTCTCATTCGCAGCCATGCTGCAGTCCGATACAGAGGCAATTTGCCCTGTCCCTTTAATTTGGAGTTGCTCTCCAGCAGGCTCATCAGCTCCAGCTACTTCTGCAGTATGGAGAATTGTAAATTGTGCTTGAAAACACATGGTGTGGAATAAGCAACTGATTGAGGGAAAGGAGAAAGAAAAGGAAACTAAAATCCAGGCTGTTGACAGGGCCATAGGAAAAGGTGTTGTAATGGAATATGAAAGTAACAGAGAAAGCAGAGAAGATAACCATACAATATTTCACACAAGATCAGATAATGGCATAAAAATTCCCCTCTACCCAAGCAGAATGGTAGATTCGGCCTTCCAACACAAGACTTAAATCAGCCTTCTTTCAAGGCAACCTTTTAAATACTGACACCAAATTAACAGTTTCTATCGTGATTAAGTCAAATACTGGTAAATGAGCCTATCAGAACCCTCTCTCCAGAAGAGATTAGCTTCGCCTAGATTACGCCATGTGCCACACAAGATTAGGCAACTGTTAATATCTTCCCTTTCACATTTGGGGGATAAAAAGAGGAGGAAAAGACATCTTTTTGTCTTGAGTATGCATGAGTAAATATGCATATTCATATATATGTGTGAGATTTACATTTATATGAGAAATCACCTGCAAGCTGTACAGTCTATTCTGCCACCCTTACTACTGTGGAACAGTACTTACTTCTGTAGAGGACTCACTGTTTGGACTCCTGTGAGTAAAACTGGCAGAATTAGGCTCTCTGTGATCATTAGCAGAAGACATCAGTGAATTATGAATGGAGGGAAGGTCAGCTAGCCCTAGGAAAAGCGAAGCCCAGCAGAAGAGGATACCACAGATGTCCACAAAGAGCTTGCCTTCCATGCCTGTCACATTGAATTCTTAGCCTGGATAAGCAACAACACTCGTGATTTCACAAGCTGGAAGCCACAGCTTGCTTGCATGAGATCTCCCAGGTAGCATGTGGAGAACATCGCTAAGTAGCAGAAGTGGAATGCAAAACCCATTTATGCATTCTGGCTAATTTTTACTGGAGTTTCAAGTCAGCACATTGCAAAGTAGCGTCAACCAGACAATGAAAGGAACATGGCATAAAGATATCAAAAGATGGAGCTGAACTAGGACAGAGAATGAAGAGAGGCCAGTTTCCAGACAGAACACTTCATTCTCCTTGTCTGATATATTTTGCCAGCATCTCACTGTTTTTCCTCAGGACCCCCTAACAGTCCAGCCCAGTGCAACCTGGATTCCTTCCCCAGCCCCCCGACAAGCAATCAAGTTCTGTATTACTCCATGGCATTATTCCCCCACCCCCGATGAATCTTTAAATTACAATTCTGCCACGTAGGATCCATCAGCGGTGTTTACACTTGGTTCCATCGCCCTGCGACGAGAGATCAGCACACAATGGGGGAAAAATTATAATATTGCAAATGAAATTGAATGAGTAACAACATTTTGTAAGAACAGAATAAATACAGTTGGTGGCGCCTTTTTTTTTTCCAATTTAGTATTGTTTAATATGCATTTAATCAATCCATTCAGTATTATAGAGTCTATGTACCGTGACACCCTCCTATGTCACCGAGGAAGCATTCATAGGCCATTAGGCTAAAGTAATATGTATGAGGAACCACTTTTCCCGAGGGTGTAGTAACTATTTTTGCTCCCCAGTCGTCCCCATTAAATCATTAAACCTCATGACTATGCTTTCTGAACTCTACCCTGATCTTTAAAAAGCAGAACATTAAAGGGCAACTGTCACCCTCCGTTGCACAGGCCTTGTGTTTTATATATTCAAAGCATTAAGCCTTTTGTCAGTCTATACATCATAAGCACTGGAAGACTGTATGCACAAACAGGAAATGTTTATAACTGATGTCCCTTTTATAGTGGATGTGCGAATGGGCAGGGGGGAAAAAAAAAGGCTGAGGCTCGGCTATTTTATGGAAGGTGAAGCAACGTGATTTTCCCCAGCTGCTTGCAATAAAACCATCTTCGTTACTTATCTTTATGTGGCCAGTTACAGGAGGGTGAGGGAGAAGAGGAAGGCAAGAAACAATTTGACACGGAGGCAGAGTTGGGAGATTTTGGAATAACTAGAGTACAGGAAGCTTTTGGGCATTTAGATCTCAGGATTGTTTCCATGACAAAATCTTTAATTAAAGAGCAGGGGTAGAAAAAGTTACATACTATAATGGGAGGGGAGGAAATATTTCATATGGTACCTTTCTAGCGGATATGCCAAGCTTGTCATTAAACTAGGTGGATATAGTGGTGCTGAAATGCGGCTACTTCTGGGGTAGAGGATAACAAGCCAGCAGCAAGGAAATTTTGATCAGATCCTTACACTTGTGGGTTCTCATGGGATCACTAATGTGAACACAAAGCAGACATGAGCTCTTCCCTTTTAGCTCTTCCCTCATCTATAAAAGCCACTCCCAGCAAACTGCACGGAGCTCAGTTTATCCATTGCAGAGTAGCAAAAGGCTGAGTTGGCCTTTAATGTGAGGATTTAGGGAATCAGTTGAGGTCAATGCTGAATGCTAGTGGAAAGGGCATGATTCCAGCGTAGCTAGTTCATGAGTGCTCAAAAGCTCAGGAGAGAGTCAGGAGACTGGATTATTCCCAACTGTGCCACAAGCTTAGGCAAATCATATCACCTCACTGTACCACACCGCCCCCGTTTTATTGCGGGGGGGACCAAACAGTACTTCCTATGTCACCAAGGTACTGAGCCTTATTTCCCTCATGTTTGTGAAGTTCTTCCCGTAGGAGTTTGGCTGGAACATGTTCTAGAATAATTGTATGCAGTGTAATTGTAGACAGATTGGTCCCAGGATATCAGATCACACAAGGTGGGTTGGTTGGACCAACTTCTGTTGGAGAGAGAGACAAGCTTTAAGAGATATTACCTCTCCCGCCTTGTCTCTCGGATGGATGGATTGTTATGTTAACCAGCATTATAAGGCTACAAGAGGATGAATGTCCAGGCTGTGCCAATGCCCTTGGGCAAGTCACTTTACCTCTTGGCACTCCAACCCTTTGTCTGTCTGATCTACTTAGACTAGAAGCTTTCCGGAACAGGGACTCTCTCTTGCCAAGTTTATGTACAGCGCCAAGCACAATGAACTCTGTTGGGACCTCTTGGTGCTATGGTAGCTCAGGTAAAACTAGGGTGACCAGATGAGAGACATGAAATATCAGGACACGGGGGAGGGGGGTCACCTTTGGAGCAAAAAAAAGAAAAAAGAGCAGCTGGAGCACAGGAGAAATTGGTGAGGGCTGAGCATCCACTGACAGCTCCCCGCCCCATCCCTCACTGAACCAGCTCATCTCCACCTCCCCTGAGCTGGCTGCCGCGTCCTGCTTCTCCCACCTCCCTCCCAGTGCTTGCACCGCCATACAGCTGATTCGAGCAATACTGGGAGGGAGGGGGGAGGAGGAGGAATGTGGAGTGCTTGGGAAGAGGCAGGTCCAGGGCAGGGATTTGGGGAGGAATCCAATGTGGTGTGGGGGGGTGGAGTTGGGGCGGGGCCGGGGCAGAGTTGGGAGGCAGGAGAAACAAGTAAATATCGAGACAGTCCCGATAAAATCGGGACGTCTGGTCACCCTAGGTAAAACCAACAACTTGAAAAGGTTTGTGACTATGGAGGGTAACAGTGATTCTAATAAAGAGATTTTCAGGGGCCATTTAGAAATGGCAGGAGATACTAAGATGGATATTGAGGGGCAGGGATGGAAGAAAGTTCCAGGCCCTAGGAGTCACCCTTGGAAAGGCACCATCTCCAGCTGCTATAACCCATTTCAGCCCAACCCCGTTGTATCAAAATACTCTCTCTATCCCTGGCATCTGAGGACACTTGCCAGTTACCTGCAGCTCCCTTGTAAAACAACAGGGAATGTTAGGTTAACATGACTTAGAGAGCGATTGTGCAGCTTGCAAAATGTCAGAGCTTTCATCCCGTATGTTAACTTCTGAGCCGGCGGTATCAATCTGCGGCCAAACACAGTTATTTCATCATGACATTAGTTCACCTTTAAAGGCATATGGTAAAGCCTGCTTTGCAGCTTGCAGCAGATGAGCTTCCTATAATTACAATTTGAACTGTTCCACGGGCAGTTCTATAGATAGCGGATCAGTGATTAAAGCTGAAATCACAGGGTAAGTAGTTCTGTGACACCGTGAGTCACAACAATCATCAAAGACTCAACTCTCTGGTTTCTGATGAAGTGGAGATAGTGCAGTGATTCAAGTAGGGGACTGAGACTCAAGTGCTGCTACTTGGAAGCAGGAAAAGAGCAGACACATTCTTGAGGAAGATACTCAGTGCCTGCTATTGACTGGCCCCAAGCAAATCTTTAACCCAGCGTCTGGGAGAGAGCATGACTGTGCATCTCATTGTGATAGGGCCCCGAGGGTCACACCTGAGGAGCACAGGCTCCAGTTAAACATTCTTCTTTGCCAACCTCTGCTTTGATTCAAGGGATAATGCAGTCAGGTTGCTGGATGGCCAGCAATGGCAGGGCTCAGTGACAGAGCAAGGGGTTTGTGTTTTCCATCAGTGCTCTCCTGCTCCAAGAGTACCCTGTCATCATGAAGCGTGAAAGACACACACATCTGAGCCCCACCTGACCCCCTCATCAAAGCAGAGACATTCTTTACATGGAATGAGGTCAAGCCAGCCCTGCTGAAGAACATACTAAGCGAGATGTTTCCCTGGTGAAACACCATCAGCTTCAGTGTAGTTATGCCCAGGATGAATTTGGCTCATGGTATTGGCAGATCAGATGCTAATCTCAAGTTATTTTGGTATAAATTTGGACAAAACTCAGTGGAATCATCACAGTAAAACACACGCGCAGAGTGGAGTGAGATGTCCATTCCAAGCGGAGCAAATCTTCACTGTCAGTGGAGTGAAAATGCACGAAGCAATTTGAGATTGTCCCCATTTCGCTATAAGATGGGCAATGAGCGGTGCTATATCAGGGCTCCACACGATCCCATGGTAGGAACTACCAAGTCAGTATCTTAAAGGCCTTCACAATTCCCTCCCCTCATATTACAGGAGAAACTGAGACACGAGGCATTTAAGCAACTTGGCTCAAGTACACAACAAGTCAGTGGCAGTGTCTGTATCAGAATTCCAGTTGGATTCCCAGCGCTTTACTTTGGCGGCTAGAACATACTGCCTCCCCTTGTTGGTGCCTTGTTGATCAAGCGAAACACCAACAACGAGCCCCTGAGCATCCTGCAAATTCAAACAGGCCGAGCTGTGCAGCCAGCCAGCTGTGCTGTTTGCACTGGCTCAGACATTTTGAGAATCTGCTTTCCCTGCTCCTTTAAAGATGAAAGAAGTTTCATCGCCAGGAGCAGGAAGGCAAGTGGAGATTCAAAGCCAGCAACTTCCCCTCTCTGCTCCAAGAAGATTGTATCATGGCTGCTGGCCATCTGCCACAGCTGGCTTGAGCATTAACAGAGGACAATGACTGATGGGTGCCTATGTGGCCAGCTGCTGAAACTGATCCAGCGAGATACCCGCTCCCTCCCCAAGAGGGCAGGGAGAAGCCTTTGCACACAGCACAAGTACTCTAGTTGGTAGGGTCAGGGTCAGGATTTGGAAAGTTAGGGTTGGAGTCTATCCTCCTAACCCTAATGGTTCTCCGAGGCACTGCTGAGGGTCCCGAAGCAACATTTAAAGGAAGGCCTTAAGGAACTGGGGGACGTTATGTCTGGGGCCTCCTGTCCATTGCAGCTTCAGTGCAGTGTCTGGGCACCCAGGTGTTGGTGAGAAGTTATCCATACATGAGGAACCAAAGGCCAAATTCAGCAGAGAGCCTATAGGAGTCTGCATGGGATAACAAACCTTCCACCTAATATTCCCTTATGCCTACCTGCCACTGCGTAACTTAAAACCTTTTGTGTGTCATGTATTACTCTGGCTCACGAGGGCATGGGCCAGGGAGTCTACACTGAAGGAGTACAGGAAAAACAAGAGAAGAGTGTGAGAAAGAAGCAGCTAAAGCAGCCCCCTATTGTCACTTCCACGGGCCCATAAATTACACAGGTCCTGGCCTTGATCATCAAGGAGGAATGGTGAAGGGTACAAGAGGTGCTTTCCATGGAGCTGGACAAATACCACCAAACTCGTCATTCACAAGCAGAAATTTTAGCTTTTACAGGGATTCCTTTTGTGTTCACCCCTTTGCCATGTCCGCTTCCAGGGGACAAAGTTAGGCAAACAGATTTATTGGGGGGGCGGGGGGAGAGGAGGGAATGCTCAAAGAAGCAGAGAATTTTGACTGCGTCTCACAGAAGAAGAATTTCAAATTCAGGATCATGAATCTCCGCATCTCTTGTGGGCAACCAAAACTCTCCAAAAACATCAAAAAAAAAAAAATGAACAGAAGGGAACATGGGCCCAAACTCTCTCCTCCTAAAGATTAACCAGAGTCCAAACATCAACATATTTAAATCCGAAGCATGTATTCTTTTCCCACATTGGCCTTTGCTATCTAACTGTTCGCAAGGTTGAAGAGGGAAGGGTTAAGCTGATCTGAGCTGCAAGCACTGTGGGGCAGCAAGGTCCTTTCCAAGGCTGCTGGGAACAATGCAGCTATCAGTCTATACTTGGCCTTTGCCCTCAGATCATTTATGACTTATTCTTTACCTCCGATGACCACAGGAGCCAGCTCTCAATCTTTTTCTCTAGCCCGAAGCAAAAAGATCTTCCCCCTCCCCCGCCTTTTTAAATATCACACTATTTGCAATTAAAAGCAACTGCCATGTAGGAGACCTCAAGCAACTCTTCCCTGGCCCCTCTGGGGCCCTCACCTCTCCAAGACTAGACTCATGGCAGGCTCTCATATCTGCCATGGCGGGGGAGGAAAGCCCTGTTGCATATGGGGGGCAATTGATGTGATCCAAAGCAAGTATCTCTTATATCCCTTGTGCCAGTTTCAAAATCTCCGTGATTTGTTCTCGGAGAGTTTGGCAAGAAGGAAAAACAACAACAACAATGGTGTGTTGTATCTTAAAGGAAAAGGGCAGTCCTAACAGCTTAGTCCTCATGGGCAACCCTACCATAAACAGTAAGTGCAAAGGATTACATAAAACACTGGGCATCTAGAGCGAGCAGGCCACTTTGCAGAGCTAAATATCATTATCCTCAAGAAAGCGAGTCACTGAGGCTTAAGAGACTTGCCCAGGGTCACAAAGTCAGTCAGTGGCGGAGTTGTGAAAACCTTTTTCTCAACAACCGGTCCCTGGACCGGTGCCGGTCCCCGAGATCAGCCTGACATCATTTAGGAAGGCAGCAAGCTGGTCCCTGGTGTCAAAAAGATTGAGAAACACAGCACTAGACCAGAGCTGCTCCAATAACTAGCCAACATGAGTGCGCTGGAGGAAAAGAGACACCCCGCAATAGCCTGTGAGGGAACAGGTTTCAGCTGCATGCAACCAAGCAGTTGTTTGTTATTAACAGGTAAGGAATAAAAACAAAATCCTAAATGTAACATTCCTTGACAGGGTCAACTTTCAAGGTCCTTAGAGGCAAATAACTTGGCCTCCTGGATTCAAACCCTAGCCCTATAATAAAAGCTACCCTCTAGCAGTAATGTACGTATGGGCCAATTCCATCTCTTATTCCGATTGGCTACAAATTGCTCCTGTAGGGCCATGCCCCAGACAAGAGAAAGTAGAAATCTATATTGCTGCCCTGCTGCACCTACTTTGAGGGGGTCGATCCTGCAGCCCTTACTCACGCAGTAGTCCTCAATCAGGGGAAGAGTCCCACTGACACCAGTAGAACCCCTTGCACCAGTATTGGTTTCAAGATCAAACCCCTTAGTGCCCCCAACCACAGCGCTCGCTGAATCGCATACTACAGCGAGCAAGCACTCTGGAACAGCAGCCTGGCTTTGTAATAAATGATTTCTCAACTGGGCCAGGCAGCAACCTGGAAAAAGAGTTAGACAAATCATACCTGCCAGTCTCTAATCTTCCTGCAGGAAAGTCACCTCCACCACCCTAATTCATCAAAAGGGCAAGATGCCTCTTTCTCTTATAATAACCCACATATGTAACTAGGAGCTGCTGAGATTAGCTTAGGTATATTTCACATTCAGGATCTAATATGTGTTTTCTTTTAGGCACAGTTTAATGTGTTGTTTCAGTTAACATCAAAAGAAATTACTAACTGACACTGCACCCTCCTTCACTCATTTAAAAAACACTATAAAAATGATCATAAAGCTGAAATTAAAAGACTGAGGTCCCATAAACAAACCCTACTCTCACTTACATCAGGATTTTAAACAACCAACAAAAACCAGAGAGACCTAGACAATTGTGCAAAGGGACTTTGCCCTGGTGTTCTTCTATCAGACAGTGTTCAAAAAGGGACCCTGCCAAAATATACATTTTTGTTTTAAACCTCATCTGTGTTAGGAAGCTTCAGTGTTTAGCTTTTTAAAGAAGTCTTGGGTCTGATTTACAGAGGTGCTAAATATGCACCATTCCAAATGAAACGGGAGAGAGCTGCAGGTGTTCCGGCCATTTGGGGGGAAATCCCCTTCAGTTCTCCCAACAAAGCAAGAAGAAAATATTGCTGGTACCATTTTCCTGTTTAAAATGCCAGTCAGCCAGTTTTAACTAGATAATTTCCCTGCAGAAACTGTGTGTTTCTTTTGTGTGTTAATTTTTCTTCCCCTGCTTGCACTTCACAGCATGTACTGGCATGTCAGGTGCTAAAGAACAAGCCCTGTCCACTTTCTTCTGAGATGACAAACATCTGTGATATGAGAGGCCCTAACACATCTGTGGATTCAACTATATCGGTGCATTTTGCAGGAAAAGCTGCTCTTCCAGTGATGTGAATTTTCACTGATATAACATAATCCATCTTGTATTAACCTTTTTGTTTTTTCCTACGGTATTAGAGAAGAGGCCCCTGGCCTGGAAGCCTGAAAAGAGCTTACAATCCCAAATAGACCTGTGATTTCCATTAAGAGGCTAGAAAGTTAAGTACTTCCACGTCTAGTTTTATGAACTCAAGATGGCCAGTTTTGGAAACGAATGGCTTCAAACCGCCACCAGAAAGTCTCCTGATTTAATCAGAATCGCCGAAAAGAAAGACATGGAAGATTCTCGGGGGGAAAAGGAAATAGCGTTGGTTCCAGTTTTTAGCCACTCATGTTATTTAAGAAATCGTCCCTTGCTAGAACGTAACAGTCATTGAAGCCCAAGTGTTTGAAAGGCAAAAGAGTCCAAGTCAAGGTGAACAAGAATGTTTGCAAAGTCAGCTAAACATCCCCCAAGCCAAGTTAACGTTCACTCTGTACAAATATCCTTGTCATACGCCTGTGATTCACCCTGGCTGTGAACACTGGGGCAGCTGGAGGCAAGGCACTAGATGCAGGAAAAAGTGAGCAGAGCCTGGAAGAGGTGTCTGGATCTGGAGAAAAGGGCAAGGAAAAAATCTAGAGATTCGGCTGGCCATTAGAGGGCAAAGAGGAAGAAAGTGCCGTGAAGAAAGGCACGATCAGTGCATAGAACAGTTTTTTAAGCAGTAGGGATCAAAGCAAGGGATAGACTTTGGAGATGGCTCCCACGGGGGAGCCAGCAAAGCGAGCCTGCATGTCTGAGAAGACAAGGAATGAAAGTGTTCAGTAGGGTAGGAATCGCAAGGTGCAGGCAGGATCTCCCTCATCTTACTGTCTCCACAGATGCTCAAGAAAGGCAGAGTGAGTAGGCAAGTCCCTTATGGTGCACTGCCTGAGCCGTAATATGTGGTGAACAAAGGATGGATGGTGAGGAATTGCAGCCCTTCTGTACTTTGGAGCACTAATGAGGTAGATTATCAGCTCAGATGAATGACAAAGCTCAATTTCCAGTGCATGTGGAGAGGACAATTGCATGGACAATTAAAGAGGAGAAAGGTATGTCTAATACTAACCAAACGTTATGTGATGCTTTTTCATCCATAGAGCTCAAAGCGCTTTCTCAAAGTAGTATCACATGGGGAAACTGAGGCACAGAGTGGTGAAGTGATTTGCCCAGGGTCACAATGCCAAGGATCTTGAGTAGCAGTCCACTGCTCCTTCCACTAGACCACACTGCCTTGGGCTATCCTACTGTCTAAGACTTGGTGGCCAATACACGGTGAGTGATAGTTCATAGATGTGTAACGGGCAAATGGATCCATGCTAGGAATAGTGGGGGGTGGGAGGAAGCGATGATACATAAAATAGTGGTGGTTGGTTTAAAAGGTATTTGGTGTGTGGAGAGAGAGAGAGAGAGAATGGGCACTGCTCTGGGGCTGGAGACAAGGTTGTGAGAATTGAATTACCCTTTCTGTAATTTGGGAGTTTTTTTGTGTATTTTAGTAACTGTAAAAACTAAAGTTGGCATTTCCTGAGCTTTCCAAAGCATTTGCTCTTTTATAAACGTGACATCAGCCTACCATGCCTTGGCCTCTTGCTTGTCAGAAGTTCACCAGTCTCTGAATCCTCCCTGCTGGGCACAATACATACAAGAGTTTCAGATTCAAAAGTTCATGAACAGACAACTCCAGTTAACCTTTCCCAAAATGTCCTAGGGAAATCTGGAGACGTTTCTGAGATTCAACATCCCCCACAAAAGTTAAATAATTAGTCGACTACTTCAAAAGTGCGAAGCTGCTCCTTTTTCCAACACTCCCATCTCCCACCTGACTGGGCCTGAAACTTTCTGGGTGTGCCTGAGTGGAAAGCAAATGACGGGCTGTCGCAGAGGACACGAGCAGCAGAGCTGAGACTAGGCCCCAGCAATCCCATCTCCAACGCCAAACTCCATACAACACTCCCCACCTTTAGAAAATAATCCTGCACTGGCAGGGGGAATGGACTCATTGATCCAATATACCGTGGAGCTTGTTCATTTCCAATTTTCAACCTTTCTCCTTGAAATCTAACAGTCACTTTCAGTAGCATGACCAGCTCTGTATGGTTCCTACTGCAGCCATGGGATCTGTCGAGCCCCCACATTCCTGTTTTTGTAGCAGACATCCAGCAAGTAGCATGAGTCTCTAACTTCACTTCCCCATGCCACAGTTTGCTGAGCATGGACATTTGCCTTCATCCCTTTCACTGCTGACAACTGTTAATTTTGCCACATCGGCCAGTTTTGTAGATTTAACTTTGCTTCCCTACTCTAGCCCGTGTAACTTGACAATAAATCAGCAATCCGGAGGCTTCCCGTGGAATGCATGTGGAGATGCGAATCTTTAAATTTTTAAGTGGACCTTGTCACATCCAGGAGGGGTAATGAAAAAAAATTTACATTTTGACTTTCGGGTAGAAAATGTGGCGGTGGAAAATCCATCATTTCTCAGGCTTGCTCAGGGGGGCGAGGGTGTACGTGACGTGCTTCAGAGCTCCCTCAGAAGGTCATATTGGACTTGTGAGCCAAAAATCCCAGTTGTGCCAAGTAAAAAGTCTGCAAATTTCCTTTACTGACAGCACCTGGGAACGGACTGGCAGGCAATGCCAAAACCAGAGGAACTCCTTCCTCCTCTGCAATTTTTACCCATCTTCAGAATGGATATAGTAGCAGCATTTGCCCACCAAGGACATGATCCATAAGCACAGGCTTAACTTCAAGCATGTAAATAGTCTCTGATTTCAATGCATCTACTCAAGTGCTTAAAGTTCATTGGATCAAGTTTATGTTTAAATGTTTCATTGGATCAAGGCACTATGAGGAGGGTCTTACGGTGAAGGCACTGGACTTGGACCCTAGTGGTCTGAATTCAGTTGCCAGCTCTGTCCCAGGCTGCCTGCATCGCTCTGTGTCTCAGTTCCCCATCTGTAAAATGGGAGCAATTGCACTTTTATCCCCTAGCTCTTTGTCTATTTAGACTGAAATCTCTTCAGAGCCCTGGCTGTCTTTCCCCTCTGCTTTTACCTAGTGCCTTGCACAATGGAGCTCGGATCTCTGTTATGGCCTCCAGGAGCTACTGCAATATCAATGATTATTAAGCTGGCCTAAGGCTGTGCAGCAAGCTCTCAACAGAGACAGGTCTGGAACCCAAATCTGACTCTCCCCTGTGCTTTAGCTACTTTTAATAAACTACTGAAAAATGTGGAAGACAGCAAACTGAGCGTCAAAGCAAATTGCTCCTGCATCTCCTCCTTTGGTCAGTGTTTGTGTTTGCATTTTCCTTTTATACATCACAGCATGAAATAGTAACACATTACAGTACAAAGCAATCCACCACTTATCTAATCACTAATATAATGCAGGGTAGATACTTTGTATGGAGACAGGATGCAACAGTTTACATGGACAATACTTCTTTGGCTCCCTGGGGGGAAATCTTGGTGTTGTGAAGAGTACACGATGGACTCCATTGTGTTACTCGGTGACACTCCCATGACAATACGGCCTACTCAAGATTTCAGTAAAATTCAAACAAGGGCAGCACTAATGTGGGACAGCCAACAGAAGCACAGACACTATCCTTGTGAGAGGGGTCGGGTCAGGTTGGTGAGAGGAAGGGCAAACTCTGGCTTCTACCCATCTTATCTGAAAAGGGGATCCTGGTTCATGCTAAAAGGATCCGACATTACAGACCTGCTAATGTTAGCACTGCCTACAAAACTACTCCCCCTTCCTAGGTCTGGAAGAGCACAGCGCGTTCAGGGTCACTGCCAGAGATGCCCATAAGAACCACCTTGAGGCTGCAGATAAACAGGTGGGTAGGACAAATGTTTACATTTCTCAAACTCACTCTGCTGTAGATACCATTTGGGGTTTATCTGTCTTAAAATGATGCCTGCATTTGAGACAGCCCAGCAGACAATCCAAGCCCAGCATTTTCTGCAGATTATCTCTTCCTAGCATTTCCCTTCCGGGCCCTGCTCGGAGCTTCACAAATGCCAAGGGTCCTTGCAGTGTGCACACTGCAATCTGTCCTTTAATGAACTCTGCCAGCTAACTCTAAAGACCTAGAATGCAGCTCAGAGCCAGGCGGGTGAGGGGTGCGGGGGAAGCAGCAGCCTCCTTTTGCCCTGTGGATGATAACCTTGCATGCATATTATTTCCCACCATAATCCTACTGTTTTTAATTAGCGCACTGTAAAAGGAAGTACCACCATGTCTCCAAGGGGGGAAAAATAAGGGGGAGGGGAGAATAGCACAGAGGATTCTGTCCGACTTTTCCAAAAGCTTAATAGATTTTTAAATGGGGTTATTAACACCACCTATGAATTATTTTAGGGACCTAATTATAAAAAACAAAACCCAGCTAATTAGGTTTCCAGAACTTGCCTTGACATAGGTGAAACAAGATCTCGAAGTGTAGGGGGATTGAAAAGCAAATCACTTCAAACAAAGAATCAATGAGGATTATTGCAGAACCAATTGAACAATTACTTCTTTAATTGTTGGCACCCTGCTACCTTCACTTAACGGGATGGATTGACCGAGTTACTTAACCTTCCTGAGTAACTAAAAAAGTATAGTGTTAAAGCCAAAACAGATTGATGCACGTTGGGAGGGTCGCTTAAGGTGAGTTAATGTGTATCACCACCAAAGTCCCATGGCTGTACCAATGTGCTACCCAGCAGCCTTGCAAAAATTCCTTACTCACAGCCAGTCATTCCGTTTCTTTGACTGGTGAATACAAAATTAATTTTCCCATTCCCACATTAGAATGTGGGCAAGTGGAGTTGGAGCTTGGGCTGGTAAGTTTTTCCAGGCTGTTTTCTTTTTTTCATTCTTGGCTGTGACTTGTAAAGAGGCTCTGGGAGCATGCAGGGACATGGCACTAAAAAAGTTAAGGTGGAATTATTATTTTTTCAAAGCTGACTAGGGGATTTAGATGCAGAGTCCCCACTGAAATGGATGGGAACTGTGTACATAAATCCCCTCAGTGGCTTTGAAAATCTCAGCCTAAAGCGCTTGTCATCCCATGTTTCTTATCTTACCACATCCTCCACTGTTGTAAATTTACCATGTCGAAGAATGGGACAAACCAACGAACAAGAAACACAGGCTCGAGTTTTAAAACAGCATCGGCCGTGGGTAGCAAGCAGTATAGATAAGGCTGGATTTTCATTTCCATTCTAACCTCTCTCTTCAGTAATCAGCTTGGTTGGTTGTTAGTTTTTTAATAGCAGCAGAATGAGATATCCATGATCATAAAATAAACCGATATTACCCAGGGCTCCCTGCTGTTCTGTGAAAGGGAAATTAATGAAAAAGTCACGATGCTCTACATATAACGGACAGTTCAGTTTAGCCAGTGTTAAGGGTTATCGCAAATTGTGGGAAGGCAGCACTAGAAGTCCTGATCTCACTCAAGATTGCTAGTTCCCCATAGTAGCTGAAGCTTTACAAGGCCTATCACTCTGTCCACTCCCAGGGCCATTCCTCTGTTAAAGGGAGTGACAGTTTCCTGAGGACTGGCAGAATGCGGAGCATTTGTTAGCAGGCTCAGAAAGGGCCTCACTGCTGGATAGCCTAATGTGCTAAAGGGATTAGCTTCCAAACCCCATACCTCTCTCACATGCTGCTGATGGAGATGAGCGATTCCAATCTCCTGGGCCTTAGTTTGCTCTTCCCTGATCCAGTGCTAAAGAGATTAAGCTACAGATAGTGTGACACCCACTAAAACACTCCAGCTCTGTTGCAACCTCCCAGCGGGCTTAGGGGTAACAAATCAACCTGACCACTCCCCACAAGAAACTGATTTTAAGGATCACCAGTACTCGAATGGACCTCAGCAAAAGGGGCTTCATTGGACCAAACGACCCTGCCCTTTGCATGACGTGATAGTCATGATGTGTCCTTTCTTCAGATTGACAAAGAAGAACAGAGATGGGGAGGTTTCCTAGAAATAGAAACGTTACATCTAGAGCCCTGTAAAGCTGGCATTGCCCAGAACTGTCATGACTTCACTTTTATACAGAAGATGAATGCGCACAGTACACTGACCCACTGTGGTCTAATGCTTAGAGCTGGGGTCAGGTTTTGTCCCTGGCTCTGCCACTGACTCGCTGGGACCATTCACTTGACGGCTGTGTGTCTCCCTTCACCTGCATGGGGATAATGAGATTTACTAATCTCACAGGGAAACTGGGAGGATTAAAACACTTTTGTAAAGGGCTTTGAGAGCCTCAGACAAAAGGTGTGATAGGGGTGACAGCTACCAGGAGTAATGTGCCCTCTGACCCCCATCTCCTGACAGAGCCACCCAGAGGATTCAGGGGGCCTGGGGCAAAGCAATTTGGGGGCCCCTTCCATAAAAAAAAGTTGCAATACTATAGAACACTATATTCTTGTGAGGGCCTGGGACAAATTGCCCCACTTGCCGCCCCCGCCCCGGGGCAGCCCTGTCTCCTGAGCACCAGCCGACATTGTTCTATTTCATATTGTTTTGCCCAAACACAGCCAGGGCAGAAGGAGAAATTGAGCTTCTTCTGTCAGGGCACTGTCAACAAGGGGCCTCCTCCAAGGCATCTTCTGGTGGCCTCAGGGCAGCTGTGCAAGCAGCTTCTAGCCTCAGTTTCCCCTGTTGGTTCTTTGTACAAGCCCAACAGCAGCATCCGCCTACCTTAGGGTCTGGTTTATTAAGTTAAAAGTTCAAAAAGGAACACAAAAAAGGTCTCCCCTCCAGCCTTAAGCTGGGCACTGCCCCAAACTCCCCTGGTCTGCTCAGGGTTCTTCCTTAGCAGGCTACTCCCAGCCTTTCCTAGCTGGAACAACTTTCAGTCTCAGGATCTTCCCTGCAGGAGCATGTCTGCGTCTCTCTGATGCCTCCTGAGCTTCCCTTCCCCCCCTGCTGCCCTTCACAGGGGAACAGCGGATCTCTCTCAGATGTGCCTCTTCAGTGATGAGGGCTGGCTAGGGCAGCCTACGGGAAGCCACCCAGCCCCATACATTGATGGGAGTGAAATTGCTCAACCCACAATGCTAATTTGCCATCTCCCTCAAAGGTGTGGGAGAACCTAAGAGGCTAGAGAGCCCTCCCGCTTTCCTTTGCTCTGCAAGGTCAGGGTGGCAAACCGCAGGGTTGGTAGGCTTGACTGGGGAGGAGCAGGGAATTATTTGGGTAAGGACCACACACACTCCTGTCACATCACACAGAGCACCTTATTACCAACATCATGCATACACACACATGCACCCACACATGCAGCAAGTTCAAGATCTGAGAAGAGTTCACGCCATCTAGACTGGACTCAGATCAGCCGCTCCCTGATAACCTGAATTAGGCTTGAACCAAGCCACTGTCCATATATAAACAGTGACTTAGAGAGACCCACGGAGAATCAATATTGATACCAAAGGGGGTGCGGATACCTCCTCATTATGGGGCCTTATGGATGCATTCCACAGCCAAATCAAACACCAGGGAAGTGCTTTTACACAAACCAACAAAACACTCAATATGTGGAGACAATCTTGTCTATTGGCAGCTACTGCTGGAAATCAGACTGGCAATTTATGAAGTATATTGTACCAAAGCTCCAGAACTAAGATAACAAAAGAGGTAGGGTGTGTGTGTGGGGGGGGGGAAGAGATGAGAGAGAGTTATAAACACACACACACACACACACCTTCCTCCTTAGTATTTTTTAAAATCCTTCTTCACTTTGGTATTGCA